>NW_010146096.1:0-1886 GCF_000699245.1 Pterocles gutturalis
CCTCAGCAATTTTGGGTTTCAGCAGATCCAGGTCAAGCTCATGGCCAGTATGTTCCAGAACATGTTTCCCTCCATCAACGTCCACAGGGTGAGCGACCTTGGGGGGGTTCCCTGCGCTGCTGGGGGGGTCCCCACGGCTGTCCCCCCTTCTCCTCCCAGTGAAAATGAAATCTTCTCTCTTTCCTCCTCCTCTTGTCTCGCCTCCTCCTTTTTTCTTCCTCCTCTCCTCCTCTTCTCTCTCTGTTTTCCTCCTCCTAATTCTTTTGTCCTTCTTCTCTCCTTTTTTCTCCTGCTCTCCTACTCTTTTTGTTTTTTCTTTCCTCTTTCTTTTTTCTTCTTCTTTTCTTCTTTTTTCACCTCTCCTTTTTCATCTTTTTCCTCCTTTTTTTCTCCTTTTTCCTTCTCTTTTCCTCCTCCTCCTCTCTCTCTTTTCCTCCTCCTCCTCTCCTTTCCTTTTTTCTTCTCCTGTCCTCTTCCTCCTCTCCTTTTTCCTCCTCCTCTCTTCCTTCTCCTTTTTTTTCTCCACCTCTTTTTTCTTTTTCCTCCTCTCCTTTTTCTTCTTCTTTTTTTCCTCCTTCTAATTCTTTTTTCCTCCTTCTCTCCTCCTTTCCTTTTTTCCTCCTTCTCTCTTTTCCTTTTTTCTTCTCTGCTTTTCGTCCTCCTTTTCTCTTTTTCTTTTTTCCTCCTCCTCCTCTCTTCTTTCCTTCTCCTCTTTTTTCCTCCACCTTTCCTTTTTCTTCTTTTTCCTGCTTTTCTCTTTCCTCCTTTCTCTTTTTTTCCTTTTTTTTTTCTCCTTTTTTCCTTTTTTTCTCCTTTTTTCCTCTTTCTCTCTTTTTTTTCTCCTTCCATCCCCTCTTCTTTTTTTTTCCTTCTCCCTCCTCCCGCAGGTCAACCTCAACAGCATCAAGCGCTGTTTGCTGCTCACCTACGACCCAGAGACGCAGCTCCTCCAGTTCCGGCACTAGTGAGTGTCACCCCTCGTTCTGCTGGCACCAGCTCCCTGTGCCCCACGTCCCATCCCTGACCCCCTCTTCCTCCTCCTCTCTCCTCCTCTTCTTCCTCCTCTTCTTCCTCCTCTTCTTCCTCCTCTTCTTCCTCCTCCTCTCTCCTCCTCTTCTTCCTCCTCTTCTCTCCTCCTCTTCTTCCTCCTCTGTTCTTTCTCCTCCTCCTCCTCCTTTCCCCTCTTCCTCCTCTCTCCTTCTCCTCTTCTTCCTCCTCTGTTCTCTCTCCTCTTCCTCCTCTTCTGTTCTCTCTTCCTCCTCCTCTTCTTCCTCCTCTGTTCTCTCTCCTCTTCCTCCTCTTCTGTTCTCTCTTCCTCCTCCTCTTCTTCCTCCTCTGTTCTCTCTCCTCTTTCTCCTCTCTCCTCCTCCTCTTCTTCTTCCTCCTCCTCTTCTTCCTTCTCTTTCTCCTCTCTCCTTCTCCTCTTCTTCCTCCTCTGTTCTCTCTCCTCTTCCTCCTCCTCTTCTTCTTCCTCCTCTCTTCTCTCTCCTATTCCTCCTCCTCTCCCCTCTTCCTCCTCTTCTGTTCTCTCTTCCTCCTCCTCTTCTTCCTCCTTCTCTCTCCTCTTCCTCCTCCTCTTCTTCTTCCTCCTCTCTTCTCTCTCCTATTCCTCCTCCTCTCCCCTCTTCCTCCTCTTCTGTTCTCTCTTCCTCCTCCTCTTCTTCCTCCTCGCAGCAGCGTGAAGGTCGTCCCCGTGGGCGTGAGCAAAGGTCTGAAAAAGCTGCTCCAGGAGAAATTCCCCAACATGAGCCGCCTGGAAGACATCAGCGAGCTGCTGGTGAAGTGCGTGAGCAGGCCACCAAGGTCCCCAAAGTGTCCCCCACCCTGTCCCCAAACCTTTCCCCGTCCCTCCCCAGGGACATCAACCTATCGGAGAGCGAAGCCGA
>NW_010146097.1:0-336 GCF_000699245.1 Pterocles gutturalis
ATTATTATTAAATAAGAATTCATGTTGCTGTCCTAAGTTCTTAGTACAAGTAGAAAAGAAAAAAAACTTGTAACAATCTCTGTTAGAAATCTAAGACACATAACTACAGACTTTTCCTCTCTTGTATTTCATTTCTGAAGTGTGAATAGCCACCTGTTATGTGTGTTGAGAAAACAGAAAAAAAGGGATACATGTTGTTGATTTTTCAAAGAGGTGCAAATGTATCAGGTTCATGTCTATCACTTTTGTGTGGACATTAAGCGCAAACCAGATTACTGAATGGAGGTTTTTGGGCATTGAAATATTTCCAAGTAACAAACCCCCCCCCCCTCCAAA
>NW_010146097.1:411-76067 GCF_000699245.1 Pterocles gutturalis
CACTCTTTCACCTGGGCAGAATCCAGTTGTAAATTACTAAAATTTACCAAACTTGAGTCATATAAGTTAAAGAATGGTTTTAATTTAGAACAAGCTCAGTAACTAAATACAGTCGTGATTCTCACCACTGGAGAATTACAGTGGATGGATACAGGCTCTTCAGGAAGGTCAGGCTGGGTAAGGGAGTAGGGGGAGTTGCCCTGTATGTGGGAGAGCAGTGGGAATGCATGGAGCTCTGCCTTGCGGTGTTCAGGAGTCAGCTGAGAGGGGGGGGGGGGGGGTCAAGATTGGGGGGCAAATCCACACAGGTGTTGCTGCAGTGGATAAAGTGCAATAAAGCTCCTGATTAGGAAGAGAAGTTGATGAATCCTTTTTTAAACAGCAGAAAGAAGTCTCACATTCACAAGTCCTGATCCTTATGGGGAATTTTCATCACTCTGAAATTTGACAGAAGGATTATATATCAGTGCACAAGGAATCTACAAATGCATTACATTGAATGCATAGCATCTGCAGTGCATTGATGACACCCTCCTGACAAAATTGACTGAAGATCCAACGAGGAAAGGTTCTCTGCTGGACCTGTTATTTATAAATGACGAAGTTTGGTTGTGGATTGAAATCTGGGGTCAGCCTTGGCATCAGTGACCTCAAGATGGTGGAGTTGATGACCCTGAGAGGACGGAGCTGTGCAAAAAAAGCAGGAACACAACCCTGGATTTCAGGAGAGCACACTTTAACCTCTTCAGAGGTCTTCTAGAAGAATCCCATGAAATACAGGTTTTATGATAAAACTGAAACACAGACTTAAATAAGAAGTTGTTATTATTCTTTCTGTTAAACACATGATGCATTAAAGGAATGAAAAGAGGGAATCAAGATGTTCCTCACAATTGGGTTATTCACTTTGGGAAATATTTATTTTTACTACTTACTAATATATTCACTACATTTCAGTGACTGTTTCTGACGAAAGTTGAAGCAGAATTTTTTTTCCACTACAGAATCTGTTTTGTTTTGGTGGTGGTTTTTTTTGTTTTGTTTTTTTTTTTTGTTTGTTTGTTTTTTTTTTTTTGTTTTGTTTTGTTTTTTGTTTTTGTTTTTTGTGTGTGTTTTTTTTTTTCTACCTAAAACTCAGTCAAATGAAATACTGCAATGACAGGGCTTTCTGTAAAATCTCTTTTATAACTTCTTCTTAAATTTCGTCATGCACCATATGAATTATTGTTTCCCTTGATAGATAAATAAAATTTTGAATAGGTTTTGGGTTTTGGACAATTTACACACATGAACTAAATTTATACTTTCTTGCTGAGTGGACAGTATAATGGGAAAAGCACATTTATCTCTGTAAGTAAGGTGAAAATAATCGATTGTTTTAACTTTAGTTTTTATATAGCTTATATTTCCAAAATGACACTTAACTAACCATTGCATTCCTGGTATACGCTAACAGAAATAAATAGTTAATTTGTGTGTGAGAACGTAACCTATATCCGAAAAGCATAGCTTTTATTCATTAGTACAAAATTTGCTCCTTGTGTATATTCACCAAGTGGAGAAAAACATAGCCTTCCAGATTAAAAAAAAAAAAAGAAGGAAAGAAATATAAAGACCAATAAAGACCTCTAGAATAATTAATATTTGTCAATCAAAATCATTGTCCAAAAATCCAAATCACCTTGGAAAGTCAAAGAAGTTCATCCTTAAGCTTTGTAGCAACAATGGTGCTCCAGGACACACCACCATGTGTAATAACACGATATAGCTTCAGGATCAGCAAGGTTTAAAGCAGATATAGCCTCCTGGTCACAAAGGTCAAGCAACGACTAAGGACCTGTAGTTAAATGCAGCCCCTGCAGCAATGGGCAGAGAACACAAGGCTAGAAAGCCCAGATGGGGTTTCTCAATGCTCTTTTTTACAATGTCATGACACTTCTAGCAGTCTAATCCAGGCTTACACTAGAGCTGACCTTGAACACTGGTAGCCAAAACTCTGGCAGGGGGCCAGCATTTGCAGAGGTGGATTACAGAGAAAGTCTGCCTCCATCTACTGGGGTGGCAACACAGGGTGCAAGCCACAGCGACTCACACCTCCAAGTGCATGTGTGACCTCATGATGCGTGTTCTCATCAGTGTGTGAATCAGTGAGTTGTAGAGAGCAGCAGTGTGGGTACATGTAAAGCTAGGGGATCTCCTCTTTTAGGAGGTGTGTGCAAGTAAGGGAACCACTTCAAGGAAAAGGGGTGAGTGCCTGTAACACATATGTCCTGCGAGGGGAAAGTGTGTATGTAAATATTGGCAGGTCAGAATGGGGATGGATTAGAGTAGAAAGGTATTTACAAATTTATATATAATCATAGAATCACAGAATCATAGAAGGTTTTGGGTTGGAAAGGACCTTAAAGATCGTCAAGTTCCAATCCCCCTGCCATGGGCAGGGACACCTTCCACTAGACCAGGTTGCTCAAAGCCCCATCCAGCCTGGCCTTAACACCTCCAGGGATGGGCCATCCACAGCTTCTCTGGGCAACCTATTCCAGTGTCTCACCACTCTCATAGTAAAAATTTTTTTCCTAATGTCTAATCTACATCTACTGACTTTCAGCTTATATGTGTTAAGATAAATCAGGTAGCACAAGGAGGAACTAAGTGTGATCATGGCACTAAGCCTGTCATATGGTTTAGTTTTAGGTAGTCCTGTGAGGAGCAGGGAGTTGGACTTGATGATCCTTATGGGTCTTCTGCAACTCAAGGTATTCTATGATTCTGTGATTCTAAGGAAGACCTTTACAGCCTGGTCAGGGCAATCAGGGCTCTGACAGATTCTCCATTAATGTTGAAAATTGTGTAAAATATAGGATAAGACATTGAAAATTGCATAAAATATAGGACAAGGCATTTAACTGTCCTTTGTCATCGTGGACCCAATATATTTCTATTGGACTGGCAAAGAATTGCCTGTACATAGGTGATTTTTGGTATTTTGTGTTGTTTCTTTAGAATGATACTTTGCTATCAGAGTAGTGAAAAGGCCAGAGTTTGCTGATGATGAATATGCACCTGGACTTTAAGCCAGGATACCATGGGGGATTTGAAAAGGCATTTTACAGGTGTTCAGCCCAAATAATCTAAGTATGACCTTCACAAGCAGATTAGTAGTTGAGAGTGAATATTTATTGGATAGATCACATCATTGTTACTCAGAATAAAACAAGATAAAGGAAAAAGAAAAGCCAAAAATATTTTGAATTTTGTCACTGGTTATAATAAGAAAAATAAATACCAAACTTTTCTTTGAAATAAATCTGTTTAATTATTAAGGGCTAATAACCTTCCTCAGGTTGATCAGTTTTATACCAAGCCTTTCTTATAAGACAACAGAAGAAAACTGCAAGCAAAGATTGGATATGATCAATGTTAAGCAGAACTGACGGAAGAATATAAAGAATCAGGACAGCCTCAGTCTCTCAATAACTTTCATAAGTGTGTACTTCAAGAGAAGATGATTTTGAAAAGGATTTTGTTGTGTTGAAAGGAAAATATAAAGATAATAGTAGTTTTCAGATTGGTTTCCTTCCTTCTAACATTTCAACCCCCTGAATTTCACAAATAATTTTGTTATTTCCTTTGAGACAGATATGCAATCAGTAGAAATAATTCTTTATTCAAGGAGGGTGATAATTTACACAACCTTTGGATATAGATATATAATTTCTATATCAGACAGTGAAGACAGAAACAATAACATGTTATCTGCCGGAAGACAAACTACTACTTATGAAATAGTAAACTTTATTTAAAGAAAGCTGTCACAGAAGTCTGACTCCACAACAGCACACAACTATGACACTATTTGGTCTCTTCTGTTTCTAGAAAGAGGGAGTAAGGAGGTGAGAGGGGAAGGGCTGGTTTTTCACATCCATAAAAATCCGAAAAGTATTAAAATAATGCCTTCTAAATTGTAGCCGCAGAACAAGGAAATACACCACCTCCCTAATGCTTTCTGTTATTTGTATTTACTTACAAGGATCAGAGGCAACCAATACTGATTGCATTAATTTACATAGCATTACATCATTCAAATATATTTTTTGATCAAGTCAGTAATACCTTGCTCCAAAATCAACAACAGACTATAAGTAAATAAATCCATCAATATTAGCAAAAGACCAGTTCAAACCCTACTCTTTCCTAATCTTTCAAAATATCCTGTTTCATCTGATATGTCTCTCTCTTCATCCATCTGCCCTGAGGTTTTCTCTGAAATTGTTATTGACTGTTCTACTCCTGACTACTTCTTTAGCCCTCTGCTCTTCTTCATTTTTGTCCCAACTCCCTGTCCTTTGTTTTTGTGTACATCTTCATGACAGCAAATGTATTTTTCCCCATGTTCAGCCTTAGCAGCTTGCTTTTCTTTTGTATCTTTTTCTCTATCTCTCAAGTCTGTCGTTGTTTCTCTAATGTTTACTGGTACCAATGAGTAATAGAAAGGAAAGGAAAAAATAAAATAAGAAAATTGGTATTCTTTAAATTTTCTTTTTTTTTTTTGCATTTACATGATAACAAAACAACATGATCATACCCATATATAATGCAGATAATTAATTCTTAAGATTTATCAAAATGATAAAAAGCACACATACAAATATACATATACACATGCACATATACATTACATATGTGTATACGTATGCACACACACATCTATGCATACACATACCTTTAAAAGTTTCCAAAGTATATGAACACTGTATCTATAATAACAGAGCTGAAAATATAAACAGATTTATCTTTATACTTTTTTTTAGGATGTATGTAAAAGGTGTTTTTCCAAGACAATACTTCCCGATACTTCCAGTCTCCTTCTCTGGAGACATTCAAAGCCCACCTGGATGCGTTCCTGTGTGATCTGATCGAGGTGTTCCTGCTCTGGCAGGGGGATTGGACTGGATGATCTTTTGAGGTCCCTTCCAATAGATGATCTTTTGAAGTCCCTTCCAATCTCCAACATTCTGTGATTCTGTGAAGTAAATTTTTTTGTGATAAATTAAGGCATACACCAGTGCACAACAGT
The DNA here is from genome assembly GCF_000699245.1 of Pterocles gutturalis. NCBI lineage: Eukaryota > Metazoa > Chordata > Aves > Pterocliformes > Pteroclidae > Pterocles > Pterocles gutturalis. Next base: position 5,489 of record NW_010146097.1, read on the forward strand.
TAACTTATGATATAAAACTTTGAAAAATACTTTATTAAATTTTAATAAATAATTTAATTTCAGTCTCTTTGAAAGATTATCTCTTACACTGCCTAGTATAAGAACATTTCCAAGCACCTCAATAACAGTGGAAGGTGTCAGATTTAAACATCTTTAAGTAGACTTTTTTTGTTAGCCTTTAATTTTGTATGTATTTGATAAGAAACTTCAGAGAAGTAATCACATACTGTAAAGTTTCATAGGTATATTTTCAGTGTTTGATAGACAAAGCACTTCAACATTTAAACATCAAAAGATGTCTACATATCCCCTCAAGCACTAGGTCCTGCAGGCAAAAGTATGCATTTTCCTTTTCTGTTGATTCTCCTTCTGGTATTTCTCCAGTTTATCCTTATTTACCTAAGGATTTAACTCAATATGCTTACAGTAGTAGAAAGAAATTAAGCAGGTTGTCTTATTAGAAACTAGGATGCACACACTAAAACTTGATAGGAGCTACAGTCATAGTGTTAGCCATAATTCATATGTTTTAAATATAACATTTTATAATGGAAGTTATTAATTCTATTGAAATATCATATGTTCATGGAGAAGCGGGGGGGAATTGCAGGACAACATTTCTGATTCTGTTGAACCTGGGTAATTCTTAACATAATATTGTTAGTGTAATTTGTAGCAATTATAGCAATGATACTATACAATGGCAGGGTTATGCAGCAACTAACATTATATAAATTTGTCAGCTACTTTCACCCAACATCAAATCTCCTTGAGGTACACACCAGACTTCTCCATCCCTCTGCTTCACCCACCAAAGGAAGTTTCCCCAGCTCCAAGCTGGACCTGCCTCTGGCCAAGACCAAGACAGTCAGTGCTTAGTGGTCACCACCCAATGACCGAGGCTCAGCCCATTGCTGACTAATGATCCCAGAGCGGGGAGAGTCCCAAAACCTCAATCCCAGGATGGAGATAAGAACCCAAGTGTCCAAGAGAGTGAGAGCCGACTGAGAGAGCAAGATGACCCTGAGGGAGGGGTGACCTAGAGAGAGAGAGATGATGTGGAGAGAGAGAGTGCACTTCTGGACAGACTCTCATCTATATAGCGAGTGTGATGTGCATGATATGATTGGACAATTTGTGTCTGAATCCTAAAGCTAAGGTCAAATCCTAGGCTAGTAATTGGGGCTGTGCTCCCTCCCAGCTTCTCCTGCACTCACAGACACTGGCACAGCAGAGAAGCTGAAAAGTCCTTGACTGCCCTGGCAGCAGCTGTAAACATCAGTATGTTATCAGCCTTCTTCTCAACACAAATCCAAAACATGGCTTCTTACTAGCAACTATGAAGAAAGTTAACTCTGTCCCAGCCGAAACCAGGACAACTGTGTGTAGCATACATGCAGTGTTAGTGCAAGGTTAATAATTCCCATAATTCAATTCCCATAATTTCTGCTTCTTCAGACCCCCCTCAAAACAAAAAACAGTAAACGATGATTGACTCTCATCTATCTTATTTAATATAGTAATGGAACTCGATGTAAATGGTCAAGAAATTACAAAAATAGACAGGTTGAGGCAGTAAATGGTAGCACATCATGTTGTATGTAGATAATATGCTGCTGCTATTGGTAGCAAAGTCAATTGTTAACATAGTGAGAGTAGTATATTCAATATGAATCCTGATTGCCTTAAAGATCAATATAGACAAATCTATACCCAAGGTGACAGTGATGTGAAGTATAAAATTTGAGTCGTTTGCACTTTTAGACTTTAAGTCTATGACAAAACAAATATAAATACACAAGGGCTTTTTATTTTGCTTAATTTGGCGAAGTTACACTGCTCAACTTCATCCTTTCCCCTGCTTTCTAAAAAAAAGGTACAAAAACAAAGAGTGTTGAAAATGGAATGACACAAAAATCAAGTTTCTTACACTTTCTAGTTCAGGAAAGACTGATGCAGTTTGCAAAGTCACCTTCTCATGATTTTTATATTTGTTATGGTTGCCTTGTCTTGTCTGCTTCTCAAAAATTGTGGAAGATTATTAAAGATTATATCTCAGAAAAGGAAAGTGGTCTCTGTTCACTGTTAGATAAGGTTAGAGATGGGTTGTCCCTTTTGAAGCAATCCCACTAGCCATTTGTGCCTCAGGGCATAACATTTCACCTTCATACCTAGATATATATCACTCTATGCTTATAACACATTCTGAATTCCAAATGGATTGTCAATCTCTTTAAAGTTAGTGAAGATGCATTTAGTAGCTAGCGAAAAGTTGTATTTATTCTGAGAGGAGAATTGTTTTAAGTAACAGTGGATCATATTTAATCCCTTGTGCAAGGGTTAAATTTGCTTCTGTACTAGAATTATGGAAGAATTAGTTTTTCCAAATCTACCCAATTGTTAATAGGGAAAATGTTATAGCTGGTAGAAGTCTAGCTAATGGTTTGCTTGATAAATTTGTCTAAGAAATTACTCCAACTAATGATAGACATTCTTTTGCTGAGTGAGTTAAAAGAACAGTAATTGAGCTCTAATATACTTTTCTCTTTCACAAAGGCTTCTATATCCATCAGCTCAAGGGAGAGGTCTTTACCTGTGGTATTGACTGGTACACATTGCTCAGGGTGAGCTCTCTTTAAGATTAATTATATCTAAGCCTGTGCAAAGCACTTGTCTCTGAATCTCTATTGGGTACCATGTATTGCCACCATTAACTGTGCCACTGTGCACCTGAAATGTTGGAACTTGCCAGTGTGTGAAAATATGTTGTATGCCTTGAGTGTACTGGTATGGACGATTATATGGAGGCGAAAAGAGACAAACTCAGTGTAATATGCTAACCCTACTTTGTTTTCAGGTGAGTCTCTGGTTGACCCTTGCTTTCAAACCTGGTCTTTCCTTGAAGCTTCAGAGCTGAAACAGTTAAAAATTGTACTAGGGTAAAACCCTAGTGATTGAGTAGTATCAACAATCAGAGGTCTAATGACAGGGGTTAGAGGAGACTCAAATCTACCTAACAACCAGTCTTAAAAGAGCATGTCATGTCACCAAGATACATTCAGTTCTGTGTGTGGTTATATACTTTGTTCTTCTGGCTATGCCTACAAGCTAAACAAAAGCTGACAAATTGTCTCTAATTGTATATTCAACTAGTTGGTATCCATGACGCACAAAGTTAGTGTCTGCTACAGCAAGCTGACTAGATGAATGCTGTCTTCCTTATGAGTGTACCTACCCTGGTCTGAAGCTCCTGATCCTATCACTTGAGATCATTGCTCTGTGAGAAGTTTATAATTTGATAGTGACTGAAATTACATGAAGACTGTATTGCAAACAAGAAAACTGTGTGGATTTGTTTGTTGTTTTAGGGTTTTTTTAATTTAATGATACTGATAACACACGCAAGCATGTCCTTGGTGTCATATGAGGGTATGCCGAGGTGTTTACGAGTACAAGGCCTGCTGTAATAATGCTGGAAGACTGAAGAGGGCAAAGGGACCCAAGCCTGTTTCAGTCTGGTTTGCATTACATTGCTGAAATGAACTATCCCCAGAACAGCACTTCAATTTTTACAGAACTACAGAATCAGTGAGGTCAGAGAGGACTGCTTGAGATCACTTAATTTGCTCCTCCCTGCTCAGAGCAGAACCACCTAAAGCAGGTTGTTTAATGCAATGGTAATACCACTTTTGTATATCTCCAAGGATGGAGACTCAACAACATCTCTGTGCAACATCTTCCAACATTCAATCACTCTCACAGTAAAAAGAAGTGTTTTCTCATCTTTACATGGAATTTCCTGTATTTCCATTTCTGCCCATTGCCTCTTGTCCTTTTATTGGACATCACTGAGAAGAGTTAGGCTCCTTCTTCTTCATTTTCCACCATCAGGCATTTATACACACTGACAAGATTTCCCTGAGCCTTTTCTTCTTCAGGATTAACAGTTCCAGCAATCTCAGACTCTTTGTATACGTCAGATGTTCCAAGCCCTTAACCATATTTTTGTCCTTCTGCTAGACTGACTCTGGGAGGTTCCACGTTTTTCTTGTAATGGGAAGCCCAGAATTTGACCTAGCACTCCACATATGGTCTCACCAGGGCAGAACAGAGGGGAAGAATCACCTCCTAAAGCCACCCAGGATGCTGTTGGCCTTTGGTGCAAGGCTGTATTGTTGTCTCATGTTCACTTTCTTGTCTACTAGAAAACCCACGTCCTTGTCTGCAGAGATGTTTTCTAGCGGGTCAGCCCAAGTGTATACTAGTACATGGGATTATTCCTCACCAGGTGAAGGGCTTTTCATTTCCCTAATTTGAATTTCAGCCTCTCAGACCATTTCTCCAGCCTGTAAAGGTGCCTCTGAGTGGCAGCACAACCATCAGGTGTATCAGCCACCCCTTCCAGTCTTCCGTTATCTCCAAATTTACTGAGGGTGTACTCTGACTCATTATCCATGATTACATGAAGCTGCTAAACCATACTGGCCTCAGTATCTATCCCCGGGGTACACTACTGGTGACTGGCCACCAACTAGACTTTGTGACACTGATCACAACTGTCTGGGTCCATCAGTTGAGCTGTTTTTCAATATACTTCGTGTACCTAATCCTTACTTCATTAGTTTGTCAGCGAAGACAGTATGGCAGACAATGTCAAAAGCATTAATTAAGTTGAGATAAAAAACATTAATTTTTCTCTCTCATTGACCAAACCAATCACCTCATTGTAAAAGGTTTTTAAGGTTGATTAACATAATTTCCTCCTCACAAAAACATGCTAAATACTTCCAGTTACCTTCTTTCTCTTCCTGTGCTTGGCAACGTTTTCTATGTATATTGTCTTCATCACCTTCCCAGGGATTGAGGTTGTCTGGATTTTCTTTCTTGACTTTCATGAAGATAGAGATTACCTTTGCTTTCTTCCAGTCTTCTACTCATTCTTCCTGTTCCAGTCACTGTGATCTTTCAAAGATGATAAAGATGTCCTTGCAAAGGCATCAGCCTTCAACACTTTTGCATATATTCCACCAGGGTCCATGGATTTGTATATATTCAGGTTGTTTAAACATCTTCTAATATTCTCCTCCTCCCACAGTCTTTCTTACTCTTGATTTTCTTTCTGGCCTCGGGGCCCTGTGACACCTGAAGTTAGTTATCTTTGCAATTAAAAATTGATTCAAAGAAGGCATTGAGTAACTTATCCATTTCCATGTCCTTTGTCAGCACATCCCCTACCCCATTCAGCAGTGGGCCCCTATTTTCTTTCATCTTTCTTTAGTTGCTGTTATACTTGTAGAATCCTTTCTTATTGTTCTTCATAACCCTTGCTAGACTGAATGCCAGGTGGACTTTGGCTTTCCTAACAACATCCCTGCATGCTTCAGCAGTGTCTCTGTCTTCCTCCCAGGTCACCTGTCACTGCTTCTAGCTCCTCTGTGTTTCCATTTTAAGTCTGAGCTTTGACAGGAGTTCCTTGTTCATCCATGCAGGCCTCCTGCCATCCTTGTTTTATTTTCTCCTCATCAGTACGGCCATCCTTGAGCTTGGGGGAAGTGACCTTGAGACTCACCCAGCTCCACTATAAGCTTGTCCAGTCCTGTTTCCTGTGGGATTCTTATAAGATGATTCCTGAAGAGACCAAAGTCTGTCTTAAACTGACCATTTATTGAGAAGATGTTTACAATTACAGAACAACTGGGAAATATTTTCATATTTTATAGACTCTAATTAAAAATAATCATTGTTCTTTGTGATAATGCTTACAGACTGCATTCTGACAGGAAATGTAAGAGCAGACAATTTTATCTGAAGAAAACCCCACCATTCTCTTATTTGTACAAATAAAATGAATATATTGTGAGAAGAGAAACAAAAGGATACAATCAGCTAACAACGCTCAACAGTTAAACCAGTGTCAGAGAATTGAAGTAGTATATTAATAGTTTCTGTGTCAAAGTAAAATTTCTTAACTATAAAATAATATTTTTAAGCACAAAATAAAATTTAAAATCAGAAAAAAAATATGTCTAAACCTACATCTTTATAATAAAAACCACAACGAAATATCACTTAACTGGTAAGATTTAGCCACTGAAGTCAGATTTTAAAGATATTTATGGAGCTGAAGAAACCCTTAGAGATAAAATACATTCCAAAAAGCCTGTATGTGCTTAAGATACTTTTAAAAATCTACCTGCAAAGGCAGGACTATTCACATTTAGTTATACTTCAACTTTAAAGACAGAAGTGGTACTACAACTGCACAGAATGTATTTAAGCATATTTAGCTGGATTTCATGCTGCGGTTATAACTCTTCCTTTTTTCAATATAATAGCTGACCACTCACTGCAGAAAACATGAATGGCTGGCTAATTGGTTAGCTTCCGCAAGAGTTTAAATATTTTTTCCTCATGTAGATATTTATTAAGAAGATTTATCGAGTTCATGTCAACTTTTAGATTCAAATAAGGAGCAGCCATTCTCCTAATACTTGGGACACTCAGTGAGAATTAAGATGCTTTCAAGGTTTTCCTTTCCTTGGAGTTTTTTTGGAACTATTCCACTTTAAAAATAAAATTTAAACCTGCCTACTGTTTCAGTGGGGTGAGCTTCATACTCTAAGTGATTCTGATGGAATGGAGACTGCATAGAACTTCCTACAAGATTGTCACAAATTCTAGACTTAGATAGCTAAATTTTGTTGTTGTTGTTTAAAATTTCATACAATATTTATAGGTGCAAATTGTTGTGTGACTTTAGTTTCTTTACAAAGATTATTGTTTTATCATTTTAATCTCCTATTTTCCAAGCAGATTCTTTGTTTCATGGCCTATTCTGTGATTGAATGCTGCTAAATCAGATTCTGGAAGCAACATTAGATATTACAGAATGACAGTACTGTGAGGAAAAAAAAAAAAAACAACAAAAAAACCCTAGGTTTCTTTGTTGTTTTTCTTTCCTTCTTCTTGTTCATCTTGTAACCTTGTTCACAGCATGGAAAATTTAATTCAGGAAAGTGCGCATGAAGACAACACATACTGCAGGCAGCAAATGGATTAAAAGGACAGGCTTGTGAGTCTTTATCAATTTGTTCATTTATAAATGCAAGTCTGCCTAATATCCTATCTATTTTAATATATTTCGAATTTTTGCAGATGTAGAATGGTGCTGTGAATGTGAATCTGAGAACATTAATCACTGGTGCTGCAAAATATATGTACTTTCATTTTTGTTATAAAGATCCACTCAGCCTTGTATGTCTTTCCTGACTGTGTTAGAAAAAAAAATTGAAGTAGATGAATGCTGACATAGCTGTGATAAATCAGTTCACTCTATTGCTAAGAGAAATTGACAGTGGTATAAACAGCTTTTACAAATTCTACATATCCTCCAGACCCTATCCAATAAATATACCCTCAGTAAAAATGTGTACTTATTTTTTGATTGCTTACTAAAAAATTGTATTTTTACCTGCTTCAATGAGTGACTTTAAAGCAAGAAAGATGGATTATTTTACACTGTCTTTGTTTATTTGTTTATTTATTTATTTAGAATCCTACAATTTGAAAGTAAATGATATAGAAGTGTCTGTACTGTGCTCCAAGTACTTTCAGAAACTATTTAAAAGGTTGGCTGTAAGCACAAGTCCTGAAACTGCTCCCACTCGTGAAAAACAGTCTTCAAGGAACATCAGAGGGTTATAGAAAGAGACACAGAAAAATAGTTTTTTCTGTCTCTTGGACAGTGATGCTTTTCAGTTTTTTTCTTTTTTTCTTTTTTTTTTTTTTTTTTTTAAATAGGATAATTTTCACTTGAAAGACCATGAAAGAGGGAAGGGAAGGGAAGGGAAGGGAAGGGAAGGGAAGCGTCTCCCTTGAGCATGCACTTAGTCAAGAAGTGCACAGAGGTGAGAAAGTACGGAAGGGAAGGGAAGGGAAAATGCTGATGGAAATTTAGTAACACATAACTTAGTAACATGGATAAACAGGTTTTGAAAAATTTCCAACTGATACAATATGCTGCAATTTCTTATATAACAATAAACGTCATTACGTATCATCCTGATATTCCTTTCATTCTAATGATCTCTTATATCTAGATAAGACCCAATCCATGCCCTTAGTTTAATCTTCAAAGCACTCAGTGGCATAAAATCAGGTCATCTCAGGAGCTTCTTCAGCAGACAAAATTGACTGCGCAATGTGTGCAGCTAATATTTGTGTGAAAGTCACTCATTTTCTTATTCAAGGTCTAATAAAGTCATCAAAAGCAAAGTGCAGACCAGAGAGATTCTGATCTTGTCTGTTCTTACCTAATCAATGCATATTATTGCAATCCTTTCTGTTAAATGACTTTGATTTAAATGTGTCCTATATCTTCACGCTCATGTTTAAACTAGTAATAGAACAAAATTTTGTTCTGCTGTACTCCACTGTTGTGAAGAACACATAGTGAGATGTCAGAAAAACATCTGGCTCTTTTTTTTTTTTTTTCATTTCACCATATATTATGTTTTTATTCATTAATTTTTAATTTTTTTGCTTGCTATTACATTTCAGATTCTGTTTGTTTTTAATGGGAATTCTCTGCAGGTTGAAATTTTATATTTATGGATCTCTTTCTTTGCAGAAAAAGCAAAAGGAAAATACATTGCTTGAATAAGACAATGTATTTTAAACCTAAACATCAAGATTCAATAAGTAATCTAGGTGCTCAAAACAAAGAAACAAGTAATTCCTTCTCTCCAGTTCCCTGTACTTTCATTAAATTACATATTATTTATGTGTAGGAGATGAGGTCTTTTCCCTGGTGGATTAATTAGTACAAATGGCTGGTTTTTGTAAACTGTGATTTTTTATTATTATTTTAGATCAAGCAATGCCTCATTTAATGTTGCATTTTTTATTGAGTAGAAGATTTTCATAAGAAAAATGGACAAAAGCGATACGAATCATACATACTTTCAAGGGCTTTGAGGATTTCTTATGCATTCACAAACTATGTTGTATTTTGTGCAGAAACTCATCTATCCAGGTTAATGAATGGTTTGGAAACACAATAAAGTTCTTTCTTAGATGACTGAACCAACTCATCCCAGTTCAAAGATTTATAGTCCAGTGCTAGTCAAAGTATTAATCACTTATTAAATTCAATGAAGCATTATTTTTTTATTTCTTTCAGTTGATAAATTGTATATTTGTATATGATAAATAGAAAGTATTTTGACATATGTTGTGTAATTTGATATATTAGTTATATAGAACTTGGTTAGCATAGCTTGCGTAGCTAAATTTGCTGAAACCTTAAGCCGCAAGCTGTGAACTGTCACCTAGATGTGTTGAACTCTTACCTAGTCAAGTAAAAGAAGGCCCTAGAGCTGGCTCAAACTGTAAGATAAGGAAGCCTCATCTGTCAGCAGAAGCTGCAGCCTTGGAGTTAGGACAAAAAATATCCTGCCTAGAGATATATTAATTTTAATTAATAGTGCTACAGCTTGAATTGGGTGTAGTGAGGTGGGTGCAGGCCTCTTCTCTAAAGTAACAAGTGATAGAACAAGAGGAAATAGACTCAAGTTACACCAGGGGAGGTTTAGGCTGGATATTAGAAAAAATTTCTTCACTGAAAGAGTGATCAGGCATTGGAACAGGTTGCCCAGGGAAGTGGTGGAGTCACCGTCCCTGGAGGTGTTCAAGAAACATGTACATGTGGTGCTTAGGGACATGGTTTAGTGAGTTAGGTGGTGTTGGGTTGGACTTGATGATCCAACCTTAATGATTCTATGCATATGTACATGTCAGGTTTAATGTATTATCTAATGCAGGTTATTTTTCTGTCTGAAATAGAAAGGAAAAGACACCTTGCTTTTTGATACATGTGGACATGATAAACATGATGTATAGTTGTGTCTACAGTAAATTCGGTTCAACATTTGGATGAGAATAGAGATCATTACGCTTAAAGAAAACAATACATACCATATCCCTTTTCTAAAAGAACACATATCTCTCTCTCTTTTCTGCTCTTCTTTCAAAGTCGGAATTCAGTCTGGTTGCAAAAAAAAAAAAAAAAAAAAAAAAGTTTATGAGCAAAACATTCCTCCTGAGCACTGACTTTCCTCCACTACCTTTTTCTTTATTTTTGTGGTAGGGTGTTTCCCTCCAGGCTTCTGAAAACAAGAATGTTACTTCATTTTTTTAAAGTGTCTTCCTTTCTTATGCTCACTGGTTTTTGCATTGTCTCATGCCTTTGATGTCATTTAAACCTGTGTAAACTGAGTAACATGAAATTTATTTCAAAACAAAAAAATAAAATATAGTGCTGAGTTTACTTTGGTTCAATAGTTGACTTTTCCCTCTTGCTAATAGATAGTTTCATCAGTGTGGTGAAATGATTTTGAACCCTTTATACATGAAAGGATTCAGAAAGCAATTCTGGGCAATGTGTTAATGGAAGTGAGTTTCTTCTCGGTATAGAATTTCACCAGTTCTAAACTCAGTAATGGTTCGGGGAATTCTCTGTGTCTCTGCTCACACAAGCAGTTGGTATACAAACAGCTCCACTGACTTCAGTGAGACTCCTTATGCAAATAACGCTTGGAGTACAATGAGTTATGGCAATATTGCTAGAATAACAGAGGGACAGTATTTGTTCTCCAGACTTGAGGCCAAGAGAAATGGTCTGACTCTGGTCACATGGCATAACATTGGTTCTGGGTCTCCTCTGGATCTCATCTGAAGTCCCTGTATATACATACACATACATATACAAACACATATACATATTTTCTCATTTAAAATATATTGGATGTTTTAAGATCTGTGTGGGAGCTTGCCAGACTGATATTTCATAGCATGACATAAAAGATAAAGATAGGGTCTAAGATGGTGTGAAAGCATGTAGAGATGCCTGAGCAAGAGAAGCGTGATGGAACAATTTTTGAAAACTGGGAAGTCAGACCAGAACAGTTTTGCCTGCACAGCCTTTTGGGAGCATTCCTTTACATGCTATCCACCAAACCACATTCAGTTCTTTTCTGGCTTCTACAGTTGTGGGTCACACCTGTGTCATGGAATGTTCTAACAAGCTGTGTGGACAATCACTAGTCCAGTGATGGAGTTTGCTTTTGACCTGGTTTTCTTTAGCAATATAGAATATGTCATTTATTTCTAATTCATCCAAATTTGTGTGTGTGTGTATGTGTATTGTGTTCTAATTCCTGCAGGCCAGTTTAATGTCAGGTGTACAGTTCAATTGATAATTGCAAACCGTAACCTTTTTATCATTCTGTCATTTACTCTATGTTATTTTGAAAGCATAACATATTCTTCAATTTTTTTGTGTACTGATAAAATACATCAATAAGTACCTCAAGAGTATGTGACACAACATAGACTATAGTATTTAAAAGCACTTTTGAATGATTTTTTGCACTAAAGGAGTTAGTGTCCCTGGAAAAAAAAAAAATAAAAATAATATAATTTTGTTATAAATGTCTACTTGTATTCCACTTGTAACGACTGGAAGAAAAAGAAATGTTGAAAAAGTCATTCATTCACTTAAGGGTTACTTTGTTGAGTAACAGTCAAAACTGGTGAAACTTTGACAGATAAAAAAGGAAAAGAAACACAGAAGCACTCTAAGGGAAATTATTACTTTTCCATCATCACCACAGTATTTCTACTGAGATCAGTTCTGGACCCATGACCCAAGTTTTACATTTAGATCTTTCACAAAGGGCCAGCTGTCTGTAAGAGTAAACAGTTATTGACTACATGAAAATTTATTTCATTGGAATTCAACATAGACAGCAGTTTTTCTCATGAAGACCACTTAAACAGGCTTTGCCTTGAGACCGAAAACTTCATAACATCCGGACATCCAGTTCATCTTGAGGGGCGGGGGATGGGGGTGTTATCCCAGCAGTGCATATCAAACTAGACAGGCACATTCATACATCTAAATCAAATATTACCTACATACTTATCTAAAAGCTCACATAGATTGTGTTTCAGGATATGGAAATTAAGAAATTCCAGGAGGTGCTGTGCTGAAGAATTATAGTACGTTTCTTTTTTGTCAATGGATTATTATACAAGCACAAACAGAATGATATGAAAACCCATTTTGTCCACAACAGCCCAGTGCACAAACTGAATCTATTCTAACCCTTTTATTTCCATCCAGAAAGAATTCCATCAAAGATAGTCAGTATGATCAATGACAGCTGGAATGGCTAATGTCTGTCAAAGTTAGAAACAACTGAAATCTTAGTAATCTCAATAATAAGTAATGACGTCAGCCTGACCTAAAAAGTATTACATTTCCTGTTTAGTTACAAGATAGTGATATTTCAGCTAGTAACATCAAGGAAGTATGAATCCTATATTCAGCTATATTGATATTTCGTATCAATCTAACATTTTCAAATATTTTTCCACTACAAAAAGATAATGTGAATTTATGTAAATTTTAGATTTAGTAGATTAACTGGGGGGTAAATAGAAAAGTAAGAAGAAAAACTTGCCATTGAACTGCTGTGCGTAGTTATCCAGGTTAAAGATCAAACACTTCCTCTAAAAACTTTTGTTGCATTTGCATGTTACTGGTCTTTTTCATTACTCTAACCTTATTCTCCTTTTTAATATCCAAGCTGTTTGTTGTATTTTTTTTTTAAGTATAGTATTTATTACACTTTCTTGGTTTCTTTCTCTAAATTTCTTATCAGTATGTGTCCTTAGGTAAAATGATGGCTTTCAAAATAGTACTCTCTAGTCTTGAAGTCTATGTCACTGAGTCAAGTTCTTAAGTCCACTACTGAACCTTTCATTCAGTAGTAAATCAGAGAACATATGAAATGAGGATTTGCCATAGACAGTGTATCAGCCAATATAAGTATTGGTGGTGAGGAGTGTTTTTGCAAGGGGAAAGGCCTGGTGCCAATCTAGGGCTTATAACTGAGGTTGCCTTGTGGGCTAAATGTTTTGTCCACTTGATCTGGAAAAAAAAAAAAGCAGTGGACTCTCACTCTAGAAAAATGGTACGATATAACTTTTTAAAAAAAAAAATCCCTCTTTTTTTCCTAAAAAAAAAACCCACAGCAGTTCTGCAACTTTCCTTATTGAATAGGGATTTCTTTTCCTCTCTGAAGGAGTTTTCACAGCTGTCACCTTGCATGGAAATAGCATAACAAACAGACTGCAGGTTGGACTGGAGCAGGTGGATAAAGAAAAGGATGGAGGAAAAGATTTGAATCTGAATGTTATACTGAGAGGATTCCACGAACAAAACTGTCTGTTAAAGCCAGGAGGATTTGTAAAGATGTGATTCTTCTTGACAAATGCATCTCGAAATGTGAGGTACTGAGCAGACAAACAGATCTCTTATATTTCATGTTAGTGTAAATTAAGAATTGATTTTCCTTCACTTGTCTTTTCTAAGCGTCTCTAACTATGCTGTCTTTATCAGATGCTGTAAATAAACACTTTATTTGCATTTTACTATAAACTTGTAAGTTAAAGGCAGTTTCAAAAAAACTGCCTAAGGTATGCCTTACCAAAGTTGTTCTGATCCGTATAAATAGGTCACTGCAGCATTTATACACAGAGCCCAGCACTCCTACCAATTTCCACAAGGAGGCTAAAGGGTAACAAGGTATACATCCACCAAGGTTTCATAAATCAATTTGAGAGCTAGTGTTATAGGGGTCAGGAGAGAAAGCGTCTTCAGTGATCAGTGATAAGCAGAAAAAATCACTCACAACACTGTAAGTTAGTAGGGAATATTACTGAAACAAAGGATCCCCAAGGAGAATGTAAAAAAAAAATAGAACATTTAATTTTGATAGTGCTGCAAAACTTAATTTTTTTTCTGTTTCAAGGTCACAAAACAGAACCTTTAATACAGTTGTCATTTCTGTTGAAGCTGCTAGATAATATGGTTGATAATTGGGGATGGGGAAGAAAAATGGATGTAACAAAATATATAAATCCAAATCTATGACAAATAGCGCAAGCATGCGGTTTATTCATAGGTGTGTATAGACCAAGCATACAGTGTTCAGTTACTCAGACTGTCACTGAGCAGCAGAGTGGACGACTGTTGTTAGGTATAATCTTTGCTACAGCAAGTTTTATCAGGTTAAATCCTCAGGAAACAAGGAAGGACAAGGAGATTGCTGTTTCAGCAGAAATAATTGAACATGATTTGATGAGGACTTTTTGGACCAGAGGGTAGGGACAGATGGGTGAAGAAAGACAGTAATCAGAGAATCTGCAGCAGAAAAACAAACCAGAAGAGAAAGGAAATTTATATGCAAAGGGGTGGAAGTAATACTTTCAAACTATAGAAATGCAGTGGGAAGGAAAAAGATTTATTTTCCAGCCTTTTTTTTGTCTTTCTCATGCAGCAGTACAGACTTTTTTTTTTTAGTTATTTTGTTCCAGTTAAATCAAATATAAATTTAGACATGAAGAATCATGATATCTTTTCACACATTGTCTTTTAGAAGGAAAGATGAGAGCATTTTCTCAGTCTTTTTACTCTTTCTGTTTGTTTGTTCACCTGTTGTGGTTTTTTTTGTTTGTTTGCTTGTTTGCTTGCTTTGTTTCCATAGCTTTTAAATATTTTAATTTCTAGATTAAATGCTTTACCATATAACATTTTTGACTGTAAGCAAAGGGAAGCATAGCTCTTACCTAGGAATTCCCAGAAGCCCTGGACTGCCAGAGGGGAGTTACCCAGGATGCAGTTTCAGTATGAAATAATCTATAGGTTTCTGGCATCCTCCTACAGTCCTCGATACCTGGGAAACAGAAGTCTTTTGAAGTTAATTTTGTGTGCATAACTCCAAGCTAGATGAGAAGCGCTTTAATTCATTTCTTTTCTAGAGCTGATCCAAACGGAACAGTTTATTGGATCTGAAGCTGAATATTCATCTTCCTGTGATCTGCAAAAAAAATATGAAAAGGACTAAATATTTGCAACAAATTACTTTGATATTACCATTTTCCCCTCAAATACAGCTGCCTTTCCTGAAGATTGGCCTTGAAAACCAAATACAATCCTAGTCAACCAAGTTTATCATCAAAAGTGGAACATGTCAGAAGTAATATGTGAGTTGATGTTCTTGTTGTCTACAGTCTTCAGTATTTTTTGCCTTGGAAAACAGATACCCATTAAAGTATTTCTTCCATTATACCCTTTGCAGAAAAGTTATTAGATTTATGAGACATTGCTGAAAATCATCGAAGTGCTCAAAGAACAGAAGATCATCATATTTGACTGGTGTGTGAATAAGAGACAAAATAGTTGGCCATACCTCTATGAAAATCAGCCAGATTTTACAGTGGGTTGACTCTGTTCTAAGCAGCTATCTCTGAAGGCCTTAGGTGTTGCACAAGAACACTGATTTTAATATATGACCCTTTAGAATCTGCACGGGGTTTATGTAGCAAAGTTTTGGTAGCAGGGATTCTGCAAGTTTGGCTTCTGTGAAAGGACACTAGGAGATGCCCCATGTCAGACAAAGTCAGTTCCAACTAGTTCCAAGACAGACCCACCACTGGTCAAATCTGAGTGAATCAGCGATGCTTGTGGCACCTCTGTGACACCATTTTTAAGAGATGGTAAAAAATGTTGTGCGGCAGCTTTGAGAGAGGACTGAGAAAAGGTGAGAGAAAAAACTCTGCAGGCACCAAGATTAGAGAAGAATGAGGAGGAGGAGGTGCTCCAGGCACTGGAACAGAGATTCTCCTGCAGCCTGTGAAGAATACCATGGTGACACAGGTTGTCCTGCAGGCCATGGAGCAGCACAGTGGAACAGATAGCCACCTTGCAGCCTGTGGAGGAGAACCCTACAGCAGAGCAGGTGGATGGGCCCAGAAGGAACACATACACCACAGAGAGCCCATGCAAGAGCAGAAAGGACTGTATCCCATGGGAAGGACCCCATGATGGAGCAGGGGTACAGCATGAGAAGGAAGGGGTAACAGATATGAAGCCATGTGAACGGACCACAAACCCCATTCCCCATCTCCCTGAGTTGCATAGGGGGATGAGGTAGAAGAGTCAGGATAAAAGTTGAACCTGTAAAGAAGAGAGTTGTGGGGGGAAGGTGGTTTTAGATTTGTTCTTATTAACTGGAAATAAACTAAATTGAATACAGTCAAATCTGTTTTGACCATTATGGTAACTGGTGAGTGATCTCCCTGTCCTTGTCTCAACCCATGATCTTTCAAATTTCATTTTCTCCACCTGTTCTGTTGAGGGGGGAGGAATGATACAGTGGCTTGGTGGGCACCAGGTGGCCAGCCAAGGTGAACCCACACCAATCACAAATATTAACAGTTAAAATGTTATTTCCCTCTGCAAAGTGGTGTCAATAGCCTTCTCACTTGCAGAGAAACATACTTTTTTATTTCTCAAAGGACATTATCAATGCAGTATGGTTTTAAATTCATGGTGATCTTCATGAGCTAATCCTTAGCTTCTATAAATTCATGTTCATTCCATGTAATCCAATTTTAAGTACTACAAAACCGAAAATTATGTGCCTTACACAATCATTTGATAAGTTAAGAAGGATCAAGGTAAGCTTTTTTTCAGAAGCACATGCATCAGTGTTCATATAGTGCTTTGTATTGACACATATGAATATGGGTTTGGCTGATTCCACTTTCACCCAGATATTTAATATATAACTGATTTAACATTAAAATGACAATAAAATGCATATTTTTTTTTTACCAGTTGCCTGTTCATTTTTTAACCACTTTGATTTAACATGTCAGTTGCTGAATAATAGCACGTATAATGGGGAGGGCTGGGAGAAAGAGGGAAGAAGTCAGATTCCTTAAAAAATTACCCGAAGCAGAAAAGCTTCAGCGTTTTTCACATTGCCTCTCTCTTCCTAAACTGAGGTTTGGAATGGCTTTGCACATAGAACAAATACTAAAAGAGCTAGAGTTTGTTGACTTTTAGTATAGGATTGATCTAGTACTGCTACCAATTTGAATGCTACTCGACAACCTCTGAAAGATCTGCATTTTGATCCAAATAGTGTTTTTAGGGCATAGGCTAGGGATTAATATCTATAGCTGTCTAGAAAAGAGGAAATTTATCTCACAGAGTATTTTAAGACTTGTTTTTTATTTCTTATTGGATGAAAAAAAAAAAAAAGAGAAATTACAGAGTTCTGAAACACAGTTAAGATGCCTTGAACACTAATCATTGCTGAGCTTTGCATGTCTGCAAGGTTCATGTTTCTGCTCTGAAGCAGATAGGTCAGTAACATCTCAGAGTTTTGATGATCTTTTTCCCTCATCAGAATTCCTCTTCAGACCTGACAGACAGTTTTTGAAACCTATTACATTCTCCTGTAAAGAAAAAATGTGAATTCTCACCCACCTCTGCATCATTATTTTTCCCAAGTCACTTCATAACTCCCCAGTGAACAGAGGAAGACATGTTGCAAGCACCGTCGTACAATGACCCTTACAAGAATTTTGCATTAATACTGAGAGAGATGGTATTGATTATGGTCACTCTACTGTCTGTCTCTGAAGAGTATCTGAGGCAAAACACCAAAGAATCAGTGTTACCAGAGTTATGCAACTATGCACCAAGAGAAGACAACAGTAACAGAGTTAAGAAATGGAATCAACATAGGTATTCATCGATCTTAGATTTTCTATGGGTTTTTTAATTGTTAATTTAAAAAAGTTCCACAACTCCATTTCACCTCTTCTTTTTAAATGACTGCTCCAAAGGTAGATACACTAGGAAGTGAGGCATTTTCTTTTGAACAATAGAGTGAAAATTGCTCTTTCATAGAAACCTTAAAAAATGGACAAAAAAGAAATATAGGATTAAATGTTTTTGTCTATCAGGTGCCTAAATTTAAAATTCAGGGCAGTGAAGAAAATGTTTTTTAAAGGAAAGGTCCCGATTAGGAAGGAAAGTCCCTCCAAAGACTACCCTTTTTGGGCACGCACCATTTTAATTTATTTAACTAGTAAATGGGTTCTGAGTGGTGAACACACTGGGAAAAGCACAAATGTGGTTTCGACAATTTTTCCCTGGTTAATAAAAGGTTGGAATCATCTTCATATATTTTAAACACACAAAAAAATGTGATAATCTCTGCAGTTTTCTGTTGATTCTTCCTTAATTTTCTTTTCTAACAAAAATAAACCAGCTCTGTAAGGCAATGTTACACTCTGAACACCTATGAGACCTAATGCTATGAACAGTGATGCAAAGAGCTGAATATGAAAGCAAAAAAACTAGTTATTTACTTTTATGAATTGTGAATTATTACCCTGTTGAGGATGGGTAGTGACTGAGCAGCTGTGTGGGAGTTTGGCCCTTAGCCAAGGCCAACCCACCACATCCCACCTACATTCTGAGCCAATTGTCTAGGAAGATGTGATAGCTGCATGGACTGCACCTGAGAAGCTTGGGGGGTGAACTCTGAAAAGTTTATCTATTTCTGTCTGCATATTGCCTTTGAAATGCCACTGCAAAACAACCGCTTCCATGATGAACCGCAGCAACAAAGCTTAACTCATGCATAGGCATTTTGTGCTCCCACATAATATACTGCCCACAACAGCTTGACCAGAGAACTGTCCCTTTGCAACATTCCCCATGTTCTTTCCAGCACTTTCACAGAAATGTTGACTTTACTGACTTTATTTTTCGTAGTGACAGAGTCTACTTGTGTTTCAGGGAGTTCAGAGCTCTGCTTGCTGTGACTGTCAGCGTGACTCTGTGTGTTAACTGGCCAGCCTAATAAAGTAATTAATTTTCATTAATTTTTCATTTTTTTCTTGAAATCCAAAGGAACTTTTAAATTTTGAGACCTTCATCCTCTACAACATTTGACTGAAATTCCTTAGTTTCAAAGTTATTGATGAGGAGATGAGGAAAGACAGTGTGATAAGGCAAAGAGAGTTTAAGTCTTGTTTTCTTAAAAAAGCCACAATCTAAGGAAAAATGCGAGAAGCTTGTCAGTGGAGAAAGCTGCAGGTAGAGGCTCCCCATTTCAGATTGCAAGTGCCTTCCTCAGATACCTGTATACCTTTTTCTCAGCCCTTGATCCAAGGTTTGTATTTCTTCACTGAAGACTAGTGTCTCAACTACCTCCTGTGTAAAACTTCATACTTCGAGCATTTAGAAAGAGAGACATTTAGGCTCCTTTTTTCCCTTAGCCTAACCTAGTACAGGACAATGCTTCTTCACTGACTTCTATAACCAATAGGTTAGAAACATTATGTCCCCTCCTCCTATGTCCTTTTCTTCTTTTTATTTTGCCATTTTTTTCATTTTACTATTTCTTATCTGCCAACATTAAGTAACTAAATGTCCACAACTTTACATTCATCCTGAGTAGTAGTTTCCTGGTATAAACATTCCTAGGATGGCAGAAGTTAAAGATTTTAATTCCTTTCATCTGGAAAGGGCGTTGAACCCAGGAATATTTGGCAAAGGCAAAGACTCAATCGGAGAGGTGTTCTTTGAGCATGGCTAATACACACTGACAGGATCTGACTCTTTACAAACTATCACTTACTTTTAAGTGCCACAACTGTGAGGTTATAAGTTCATATCTTTTGGAGTACTCTTCATTTCTCCTGTTGAAGTTACGTTACTATGCAGGAAAGAATTCAAGATTTATGAGGTTAAAAAGGATGCTGAGAAGTGAGTTCAGGTAAAAATCTTAACAGCTGGAACATCTACTTCAAAGAAAGGAACTCTGGATTTTCTGGGGTTTTGTTCGGCCTGTTTTGACAGAGAAACATAGTTTATTTGATCACAAACTTATTTTTAAACTACATTTCGTATCAACCAATTGGACAGAGATATGAGGGTTCTAAGTTTATTTTTTCTTTCAAGCTTCACAAAACTTCACAAGTTAAAAAGGGAGGCCCATGCAACTGGGAAAAACACTCACACAGGTTCAGTTTACCAAGAGCTAGAGAATGAATTCAGCAGAGAGCACTTTTAAACCAGAAGTGGCTAAACTTCTGAGGATGCACATTCATTTGTTTTCATGCATCCTGACCTATACCTTGCTACCTTCATGCTTTCTGCCTTGATTCATGGTTGTCCCACCTCCCCAAAATAAAACCTCATTCACATGTATCGTATTTCTTGCAAGCTTTTCTTTTCTCTTCCCCAAACCCTCTACTTCCCAAGTCTCTCTAACGTGGGGATAGAGCTTTCCAAGCATCTACACTGGCATCCTTGTAGATTTGGTGAAGCTTCATTGCCTTCATCACCTTTCTACACATTGTTAGACCGTGGCACCTTGCACTCCTGCTCTCAGAAATCTTTACTCTCTTACTCTGGACAACAGTTAAACACTCAGATTTAAATAGATAAGCTCTCAGGTGTAGGCTGTTGCTACAACCCCAGGATCTACTATTCCCTGGGAAAGAAATGAGAATGAGATAGGGTATACAGCAGTTTCCAGGGCATTCTTCAACTCTTCACAAGTTGAGACTATTGCACACAGAGAACTGTGACTAGCCCTTTGGTGATATAATTTGCCCACTGTGGAATTGTTTCAATTGAACACACTAGTGATGTTCACCTATGCCATGTGGGAGACAAATCTTGGTGGTAACCTAAGTACCTAAGTATCATTTAGGTTTTTAATAATGACAAAGTGGATTATTTAATTTGTATTTCTGTCTGTGAGTTCCCTTTAAAGAATTTTTTGAACCCTCTGAGTGATTTGAAGCACATTTAACAGAGGAGTAGAAAACTCAAAGATGAGTAAGTTCCTGCTAGTTTCACAGAAATAAATTGGTGGCTAGTGCTGGATTGAGATCTAACCACTTTCAAGCTGTCACACAACAGCCTTCACAAAGGTGTCCTTTTTCTATGTGGAAAAAGCCATAATAAAATTATGCAATTTACTGTACTGAATACAAATTTACTGAAAATTTATTTTATTAAAATTAAATTAATTATTCAATTAAACTATAGAAATCTGTAGGAAGGCTTCACTGTAGCCAGTGCTCTATAACTGGTGGGACACAGAGAATTGCATCCTGACCTGTTAAGGAAGTGAATTAACGTGTACTTTTCTTTTAGGTAGCATTTTAGACTCTTATTCAGTCTCAATTGTCTGTCTCCATCTGAAAATAAATTGTTTACTTTTGCTTCTCTATATATTTTAAAATCATAGGCAACTATTTTTTGTGATTTTAAGGTATTATGAGTAAATAGGTGTCCATTAAAATAACAGAAGGTTGATATTTAAGATTGCACCCTGTCTCAACATTTTCTAATGACTAGTACTATGTTGTTGAACACTGAATATGACTTTAGTTGGCACCTACATATTGAGATTCTCTTCTGAGGTACTCAGCATTTCCACTGCACAGTGTGTGAAGCTTAGACACATTAATCAAGTTTCTCTATTTCCGACTGGGGTTTGGCAATGCCTGAACTGCAGCATCTCACTCTTAGACACCTCTAAATTTTGCTAGATCTAGCTTAGGCTGTCTGAAATGTGTAATTCACGGATCAAAATAACAAAACCAAGGAAAGCACACTGAATTTGGAACAGCTTCTTCCTCCAGAAAGGACAATTTATAGTTTGAAAAAAATCCTACCTAAAATCTACAAATCTGCGTCTCCTATTGATTTATAGTCGAAAATGTTTTAATCAAGAGTTATATTAATATTAAAATTGTTTTACAACATCAAATTTGAATAAGGTACAAATTAGTAGCATGATTCAGATGTGCATAGCATCGTGTGTAATAAAGTTCAACTAAGATTTTTATTTCAGATTTGAATAAATTTATATTCTGAAATGTATCCCTATTTGTTTTTCTTCTCCAGATCTTTTTATTTCAAGGATATACTCTATTGTGATATGTCCATAGAGTGCAGACTGTTCATTACATTCTTCAGTTGGTTATCTAGAAAAACATTGTCACCACTTTGGGATGATAAGAGCTTGTTTAGATGTCTTAAGAATCTTCAGAAGCCTCATATTTTGGATTTTTTTCCCCACTATGACAGATAAGTGAATTATTAGCATTTTTCATGAGATCAACTGTGTGAATAACCAGGGAATTCACATGGTTAAGAGGCTTGGTAGGGCATGCAATAGGAATTGCAAATTCATACTTTTTTCTTAATTATTTCTTAGTAAATTAATTAATTAAATAATTAAATTATCACATGATTTCTTAATTATTCCAAAGAAAACATAGAAATATTGTTTTGTTAACTAGTAATTAAATGGCTATCCCTATTTTTTTGTCTGTAATATTTTTGAGAGCCAGTCTGCATTTCTCGTAAGATTTTTTAACAGTAGTATCTGTGTGCATATTTCCAGTTAACTCTAATTAGATTTAGGCTTTGGACAAGCAATCAAAATGGGGAAAAAGCACACTCTGTGGAAAAAGAAGTAATGTTAATGAAAAATTGTTTAATTTTTCTTGTTTAATACAGAAATTCATATGTTATTTTCTTATTATTAGAAAAGCACTTATTGATAACATTAACAGAAGACAGTAGATATAACAATAGTAAAAAAAATAAATCTATTCTTGCCTAAATATTCTTTTAGTCTCTTAATCACTTTTGATAGGGTTTTCTAGCCCCTTTATAGTCTGCGCTCTGCCTCCAAGCAGCTCATTTGCAAAACCTCTTTGGGATGCCTTCTCTAATTCTCAGGCTGTACTCCATAAAACCAATCTTGAGCCTTTTGAAATCAGTTGCACACTCCTAGTAAACTTTATAGGAAAAGATTGCTCCATTAGCAGCTGCTACCAGAAGTAAAAAAAAAAAAAAAAAAAAAAAAAAAAAAAGAGGTTAGCAGAGAAATGAGATCCAAAGACAGAAGGTGATGTTGGGGTAAGCAGCAGCATACCAGAGCCATAAGGGAAACTTAAGAGGATTAGTGTAAATAGCATGTGTGTGCCTGGAGGCAAAAGATATTTTTTAAAGGTCACTCGCAAATAAATGTTGCCAGAAGACTTGCAATTGTCAATATATTTTTTGTCACTTGCATGTTGCTTGGAGCTCCACCTACACTTTCTGAAATCTCCATGAAAAGAAACAGGGTCATAGGAGCCTCTTCACACTTTTAACATTGATTTAGACATTTAAGAAAATCACAGTAAATAGCAATATTATACAACAGAATAATATAACAGTATAAATGAAGCTGATATCCAGTCTTCTCTTCTACATAGCTAAACTATACAGCTGCTACACACTGTAGTATATCCTAGAATATTATTGGCCACAATGTCTAATTATTTAGATAGTCCTTATAATTTATAAGAAATAGAAACATAACATGCTTGAGGGTTTCACAGTAATACATGACCAATCCTTTATTTTCTGTGAATTCGCTAATGTTAAGTTTGGGTGTCCATTATATGAGTGCTCTATTTTTCAGTCTAAATGTTTTAGGTAAATCACCTCACAAAACTGAACTGAAAGCTGAATCAGGTCTGAACTGTGTTGCTCTGATCCACTATGTGTCCCAATAAAAAACTGGGATTATATCTCACATTCCTGGAACCATCACTTAAATTATTTTTTCTAATAACATTATTTAGTGGGAAATAAAATATAAGTTCCATTTAAAATTTACCTACCTGTTTTATTTGTGAACTACTTGCGATTCTGTTGAAGGTCTGTAATCATAAGAGTCATGGGTTGCAATCCTTCTGCATGGAAGATTAACTTTTCTCACTATTGTTTTAGCATTCATGCCATAGAATTAATGAATCTCATGGAGGAAAATTTTTGATTTAATGTATCTTGCACCATGCTGATAAGTTTAATGGATAGTCCTGACCTTTAAATTATAACACACATTCAATGAACCAGGAGAATAATAGGTCATCTAGCAAACGTGATTTCTACCTCTAGTATATAAAGAACAAACATCTAACGAACTCATGTCTGATCATTGGCAAAATATTGCACACTGTACAAATAAAACATTTGTTTATCCTGTTAAAATGTCAAGCTTTTTTAACATTAAGAGGTCGCCAGCTAGAGTTTCACACATATGCATGTTAATTTATTGTGATATAAAGGTAAACAAGGGAATTTAACCAATATAATTTGACATAAGAGTCTCAAGTACTCCTGTTTTCAGGGACATTAATATCTGAATATAGTTAAACTTTTAGTTCCTCTAATAGTCCAATGCCTGTGCAAAACATGAAGCCTGGCACAATGCAGTCTGTGCTATGGGCTCACAGGGGCAGTGTGTTGACCTAAAGGGAAGTTGAATAAAACAAGCTTATATTACATATACAGGTACAAAGGGGCAGAAATGAATTACTATACTATTGTGTACAAGATTTTTTTCCTCCCTTTTCTAAATAACTTCTTTATATCATTAAACACTGTCCTCTAATTTAGACTGCTAATTTCAACACCACTTGTAAGAAATTTTCTATTATATCAATACACTACATTGACAAATAGGTGAAGGTGATCTTGTTCAGAAACTTGTGTGTGAAGTAAGATTTTGTTTGCACAACACCAACAACAAAACAGTAAAAGGATGTAAAAACAATTCTGAAAGCTGAATTGTCTCTAGTCAAATTGCACAGAGAACAGAGAAGCTGATGAACTTTGAGCAAATGCTCCCTGTAGGAGAACAGTACCACTTACTCTTACACCGTTGGACTGAGAGAAGTTTTTAAACAAAGTCAAAAACTGTAAGAGACAAAAAAGAAAACAGAAGACTAACTAAAGACCCATACCACTATTCCCGCAGTAGAAAGGATAGTCTAACATGCTCTTAGTGCTGAAAAGTCTTGTTCTACATCTGTGCACATTGGTTGCAGTAGTAATATTAAAAAAAAAAAAAAGTATTAAATACTGTTCTACTGAGTTTTATTACTTGCTGAAAGTTTTGGTTTTTTGGTTTTTGCCCTTTTTTTTTTTTTTTTTTTTTCTTTCCCCAGTGTATCTCAAAATAGAATGGTACAATTTCTCCTGAAAAGTTAAAGATTACAAAAGTATATTTAGGGATGACAACCAGCTGTATCCCATTTTTATCTCACTGATACACTACACATGACCAGTGTCCAAAAAAATTTTACCTGCCAAATATAGGGTTCTTCTATGACTTGTAATCTCTATGAAGGGTAACTATGAAAATAAAGGTGTGTAAGTGTTGTTTGATCATGAGCATATAAATCCTTTTCTATTTTTACACAGAGGAAATATTATTTTATTTGTCCCTAGTATCATTGTAGAAACACTCTACCATACCATCAGAAAACCAAACAATATTTCTCTAGCTTTTTTACAGTGATTGTACAATAGTGACTTTGAAAATTGGCCATGATCATTAAATTAGAGATAGATTCAAACTCCATTTTCACCCAAATCTTTCCAGATTTTCATGCATTTTGAATCTCAAGGGTTATAATCCAAGAATTTTTTGATGATCATGTTGTCCTGGGTTAAGCTGAGACACAGTTAGCTTTCTTCATAATAGCTAACAACAGCATCCAACACCTTGGATACATTTTATACTTTCTTGAGGTTAAATAAAACTCATTTACATCAGGTGAGGAGCTGAACCTTGTAATGTATGGAAAAGAACAAAAAAAAATATTCTCTATATCTTTTCAGAAGCTATTCTTCAGATTCAAAATGCTAAGATACAGATACTCAGTACTTGATGTAATACCTGGGTCTTGTGTAGTGTTTTTCATTTCAGGCACCTATCAAGAAGTAAATGTAGAATAAATCTTGTAACCCAGCCAAGTTTGAAACACATGCAACCTTCAATCTGTATTGATCACAGCAGCCTTCCAAGGTGGCAAGGGCATTATACATCATCACTTGCCTGTATCTTAGCTCTGCGGATATTTTTAGCATGTGCAGAGCAATGTAAGCTTCAAATTTAACTTCAGTATTGAACAGATCTATCACACTATGGTGATGAGAGGCATAGAACTGCTGATAAATACATTTGTGCTTCACTTATATTAAGTAAACCTCACAATATCAGAAGAACATACTGTAGGTGTTGTCATCCCTCTTCTACTGACAAGAAAATGGTGTTGCAAAGACATTAAAGTAACTTGTCCAAGGTCAATAACAAATCAAGAGAAACAGACAGAGGTTTGCTGAAGAAATAAAACACTTTTTTTTGGCCTCCTCATTAGAACCAGATTGCAATGTATGTTTCCCCTCTACACGATAAAGCTGAGGCCATGTGGCAGCACACCTATTTTTCCCCAGCCCCTGCTATCCTATTCAGATTGCAGCTGTGTCTGCCCTGAGTGTTAAAGTTGAGATTAGTTAGCAATCGTGACAGTTGTAGAAGAACTGGCAAGCATTCTTAAGGGACTTGTAGCTGTACTTCGTAAAAAACACTTCTTGCTTTCCTGTCAGTGACCAGAACCATAAAAATCTGAATAAAGGGCCAATTATCCTCTTTAAGTAATAATACTCTTGCTCTAGTGTAACGTAATGATCATGGCTTAATTCTTCATCTCGGATGATTCTGCTGCATAAGGAATTTAAAAAAGCCCATAGTTACCTTTTGTTTTGAGGCTATTTTTGTGGTAGTAGTTTCTGCTTACATAGGCGATGTGTCATTTGTCAATTTCTGTTAGCCTTAGTCAGTCTATGTCCTTGAATTGCCTGATGTTAATAGATGTTATTTAGTACTACTGGCACAGTAAGCTTCGGTGTTGAAAGCCAATAAGCGGAGTCAGGAAGGAGAAGGGCAAAAGAAACTGTAGCAGGAGTAGAAAGAAGTAAATGAAGTGGCATCTTGACAGACTTATTTTATTATTTGTTTCCCTACTTAAAAACATATTAATGATGAACGAAGTGCTGGCTGTGGGGAACAGGATATTAATTGTAATTTCTGACTATCATTATTTGTTTAACTTATACAGGTGCTTGTTACTATACTCTGACTATTTAGAGCCTTTTTCCTAACTCTAATGACCTTGTAATTAGAAATAGTTTATAAAATGACTTAGAAACAACATTTTGAAGACATTTTTGAACAATATGGATTGATTATCTAGCTGTCAGCATTTATTTCTTTTTAAATTAATAACATACATAAGGAGTGCTTTTAATGTTCTTATTTTATTTAGTGCAATTTATTTCTGAATTGTTTTCATCCAAAGTATTCAGACTTCTAGATTCTTAAATCTTCTGATACATGTGGTTGGGTCCATAAAGGTAGATGTCTCCTACTCACATATTAAAAAATACTGCAGTTAAACATCTGACATTCACACATATATTTTTGAGCCTGATTTTTGGATTTTATGAATACTTTAAAAAAAATCCTCTTTCCAAATCACTGAATTCTTAACATGTCTCTATGAAATGGACTTTTCCAGAGGCATGTCAGATATTTAGCCCTTACTAGTAAGTCTTATAGAGTTATCAGAACCACTACTTGCAAGTACTTCAACATCCAAATAAGAGTTTCTCTTTCTGCAATTAAGAAGTGGGTTGACTGATATTTTATATTGTCCTGGAGCCTAAATTCCTTTCTTATAGCAACCCGTACCTATAATATCAGAAGTGGAAATTTCAAAACATCACAGTTTTATAACTTTTGTAAGTATTTTTCGCACACTTGGTGTTTCTTTATCTTAAAAAAAGTACACAACTTCTTCGGTGAAGAACAGAACGAATCTGGAGTAAAAATTTTTTAAATGTTTTGGTGTTTTTTTGTTGAAATTTAGTGGTTTTCTTGTTTTATCCCTTTACATAATGGCAAAAAAAATATCAGTGTGAAATAAGTATCTGCACTGGTTTGATTGTACGTTCTCTGGAAGTCCATTTACTTCAATTTTGAGGAATTATTTCTTTTCTTATCCTTCTTGTGCTATGAGCTAATTGAATATGGGTGATTATTCAGTTTATCACTCCATAATCACTGGCAGTGGTCTTGCAGACTAAAAAAAATACACAAAAAAAAAAATCCTCTTAATATGCTACCATTTCCAAGGTTGTTCTATTAAAAAAAAAAAAAGCCTCTGTCTTTCTGTGTGTCTTATTATTTATATTGGTACTTCTAAAACCCAGAGAAACACAACACTAACTAGAATCTCAATACACACTTTTCCTCTTTCAGGAAACAAAAAAAAAAAAAAAAAAAAAAAAGATGTTGGCACAAATCAAATTCAATATCCTTAAAACATTTATTTATCAAGTCCTCAAATAATTTTAATTAAGAAATAAATTATGAGATAAATTGCTTACTTTTAAATTACTAGGGGTGTTTTTGCTGTAGAAATTCTTTTTGTTAAAATAACAGTTCTGCAGTCACAAAAACCCAAAAATAATCTGATAGAGTATATCTGTATGCGAGTATTATTGAAAATTCATAATCGCTCTTTTGTTCCTGAAGATCATTTGATTTTACAGCCTTTTACTGCACCTTTTTTTATTTCTTTTAGTAGCCTCCATAATGACTTCAAATACAGAGTAAACTGTAATGTGACAAGTATTTGAGCCCAAATAATTAGTAAAAACCAACCAACCAAACAGAAAAACACAGTTCTTTTTTCTTGAACTTCCTCACTAGACCCTTCCTGTTGTAGGCTGATAGCATTTGTAGAGTCTATTGAAGGAAGCAGTTCATACCCTGGCTTTGAAGGAGGGGTAAATTTTGATTTTCACCAGGTGGATCTGCTCCCTGACTCATTTCACTAGGTGAAAAAATAACTTTCTGTACTAGTACGCAGCATGGGAACAGGATAAAAGGCCAGTGGAGATCATGGGACCTCCCTTCATAGAAGCAAATAATCAGCTAACAGTGCGTGAAACTGTATCACTTGTCAAAGTGTAAAAGTAGATGTTAAATACTACTGACCTTCTGTTCAAAATGAGGAAACAACAGCCAAAAAGCTTGTTACCACCTGGAGAAACCAGGTTTGATAGGTCAAAGAATATTCTCAGGAGAAGATTAACTTGAGACAGGTTTTGTGGCTGATCAAGAAAAGTCAAATAAGAAAGAAGAGTGGGCACTGGAAAAGCACCAGAACTGCTTAGAGCAGCCCTTTCTCTGCAGTAAAAATGAAAGCCACGATTGGTTCAAGAAAAGGACTTGAGAATCTTGAAAGAACACTGACAAAAGGTTAGGGAGAGAATGACGTACAGATATTCTTTATTTGATACGTATGCTTATTTATTTTAGACCATTACAGGGAATTATTTTTCTATGAAACCTTAATCTTATTTTTCAACTTTATTGTATTCTTTAAGTAGGCTTATAACCTAGGGTATCTGTGAGAGGGATAATGGACCACTTGTGAAAGGACATAATTAAGCTATTTGGAAGTATTGGATACGTGTCTGGTAGGGCAAGCAAATGGGTTTGATCATTGGCTAGATACCTGATTTGGAAAGTCCCCATTCAGAAACAGTGCACCTGATTAAGGTTTTGAGGGAGAGATAATGAGGACTAAGGAAAATCAGAAGTGGGGCTTACTCAGGTCTAGGGAAGCTTGAAAATGATTAGTTGAATTTTAGGACTGTGGAAAGAGCATTTAGATAATAATTTGGATAAATTAAAACATGTGAGTGTCATTAATGGCTTATTGTTCAAGAGAGTTAATTAATACAGCTCATAGCTATTGCAATAATACTGTGGGATTATTTCAGTGATTTCCTTCCCATTGTCTAGTGCTTTCATTCATCATCTTTCACTAAAATTCATATTTTATATTTTATGTGTTAGAAATTATTTAGTTAAGTAGCTAAAAAGAAATTAAAAAAAAATCAGACTCTTGTATAGTCTTACTCCTTTGACTTTTATAGATTTCCTGCAGCCTATCTTGTGACCTAACAACACAAAATCATGTTGCAATGACAAAACTTAGCATTGTGTAATCACTACTGATGAGTATTAATAGCTGAGATCACAGTTCCACAGTTGCATTTAACTGTAGTTCTTTATTGGTATTCATTAATGAGCTGAAGGCTTACAAGAGGGAGAAGAAAGAGAATAATTAATTTTGTGCTAGATTTGATCAATATCAGTGGTCAGAAATTTTCAATCTACAAGCATTTTATGTTTCCTACAACAGAAAATATGCTGCAATGCTGCAGTGTGCATATTAGTACTCGCAAATAAGTGTTACATTTTGAAACTGCCTGGGAACAATGATGCTTGCTTGAGTTTTACCTGACAGAAAAAACAAAAAACAAAAACAAAAAAAACCTATTCCTTATATAAACAGTAGCTGGTTTGGGTTTTTTGGGTTTTTTTTTGTACTCAAGAGACTGGAGACATAAAAATCAATGAATTAAATAGTGGTACTGTTGAGAAACTGCAAAGAGTATCTGTTCAGCTGTCACTTGCATGCAACCTAGGGTACAGAAGAGAGAGCATACTTTAAAACATGAAAGAACCCAACAGCTAGAAGTCAGAACCAAACACTTATGTTATTTTTTTCTGAAGCTGACCAAAGGGAATACAGATATCCTGTTACTGCCTTGTTAGTCTTATTAAACTGAATGTGATATAGAAGTAAATTGTGGCTTTTCTCAATACAAATGGAGAATGTGTTTTTTAGAAATGACATTCAAGAGATTTTAGGGAAGAAATCTTCCTGCTCCAGTCCATATTGAGTCACAGGCTGAAGTACTGACACAACCAACTCCTTCATGTGTTTTGGATAAAGCAGCTGCGGCTGGCTGTTTTGTTCAGGAAATACAGGTATGGAATTTGATTAAGAAGTCATTTATTCAATATCTTATTTTTATGTGATAAATGATATGAATCTTTGCATATTTTATTCAAATAAGTAGCTACAAATGTGTCTGGAACGACAGAGTTCTCTGTCGCTTAGATTTTCTTTGACAGTTATGCAGAGTACAAAGATTAATGTATATATGTCCCTTTGTCCTTCATCAGTATCTCTTTTGTGCTGAACTATGAAAAGCACTCCTGGACACCACTCCATGCTGTTTTTCTCTGTGAATGACCTCTGAAATTGATTTGTGTGAAATTCATTTGAAACCCTAGCCAAATTTGAATCGCATTTTACAGGAAGAAAAAAAATTATTGAACCTATTTACTCTTAGCTGTTTACAGGTCCTGAGTTGTGTCAGTATGAGCATCTCTGTGACTTCATGTTTTCTAGAGATGCTTGTAAAAATTATGTCTCCACATAGTTTACCATACTTCCATTTTCTTTATGATTCTTGAGGACAAATGTTCTGAGGCTTCACGTCAGTAGTTTAGCATCCTCTGGAAGTCACTTACAATGAGGAAAGAAAGAATGAGAATGGAAAATATGTTCCCCTGGAAATAGGTATGCAGCAGTTTATGTATGCCATTTTTTGCATTCACTGGCTCCCAAAAAGAGATCTTCATAGAGGCTGACAACTGTACCTTTAAGTTGTCGCATGAACAATATCTTTTATTATTTGGTTAGCTGTACTGTAATGTCTGAATTATGACCCATGTATTTTTCCCCATTTAGTAAGCCTGACAAAAAGGAAAAAATATTTCCTGTACAGCTGTCACCCAACACTTCATAATCCATAATCTCCTGCTTTACCAAATGGTGGTGAATGTTCATGTAAATTGAATCAGTTATACATTAAATTTATAGCTTTGTCTTGTAAATACAAACATTATTTAATTTCAACAAAGCAGTTAAAGCTATCAGTACATTTTCTCTCTGCAATCAGTGTGCTTTGACAGAAGGTGTTGATCAATTCAGTTGAGAAGAACAAAATCTCCATTAGGGATGGAAAAATGTCAGTGCAGTAACTGCTTGGGAAGTGCTTGTGCTGTCGTCATCAAAAGCTTCCTCACTGGCCATGTCTTACCTCCCTTTCCCAGGTAGCTACATGGTTCTGTAAGGTAGCAGTGGGGAGCTGAAGAGGGTGTAAAGGTCAGTGTGTCTTAAAGTAATAATGAAATGGTAAACTGGTTATTATTGCTCAAAATAATCAGTAAGCTTATTATTCTTTTATAGCTGCAGTACACATTGTTCTTTTAGGAAGGAAAACATAGTTGGATATTACATTAGAATTGTCCTTAGAAAAGATATTTTTGAAGAGATATTAAATCACAAGTGCAGGAGACTTGTTAGTTCAGTGATGGCCACTGAAAACGTTCACAAACAAAGAATTTTGGATGTTGATGCATTAGTCCAACGCCCTAGAACCTGGAACTGTATATTACCCTGAGTGTTGGTGTTTTGAGCACATACTCAGGCCTGGCTGTCTACTTTGGGTTAGGGAAGGTTAACAGCATATACATCCCTTATCAGATACAGTCTATAATACTGAACGACAAAGTCGCTTGAGTTAAAGGTCAGAGTCACAATATGATTCCAGGTACAAGCTAAGCAGTTTTTGTGACTTGATTCTTGACAGTCAGTTTATAAAAACTTGCCTGGATGCTGGTAGAAATGATGAGCTGGTACCCTTGATTGAAAGTCCATCTTGTGGTACAGTCTGCTCTCTGATTTCCCAGTACACTGTGCAGTCATGATCATCTCTCTGAAATCGTAGAATCATAGAACCATAGAATGGTTAGGGTTGGAAAGGACCTTAGAGATCATCTAATTCCAATCCCCCTGCCATGGGCAGGGACACTTTCCACTAGACCAGGTTGCCTAAAGCCTCATCCTGCCTGGCCTTGAACACCTCCAGGGGTGGGGCATCCACAACTTCCCTGGGAAACTTGTTCCAGTGTCTCACTGCCCCCACAGTGAAAAAATTCTTTCTAATATCTAGCCTAAATATACACATTTGTCCTTAAAGCCAGGAACACTTTTCATGGGATCGTAGTCTTTACTGGATTTTTTCCAGTTTCTGTTTCAGACCTATTAGTGAATTAACAACCCGTTTTCCTAAGGTAGTCATGCTGCCTAGACCAGTTCAGTTTAAAACGAGGATTCAAGGGTGGACGCAGAACATAGAAAAGAACACAATTTACCAAATGCAAATCTTTCGCTGGGACTTGAGGAAAAGCAGATTTCTGTCTCAAGACTTTCAGAGAAAGATGAATTATATTACTTTGTATTAAGCTCAGATGGATTAAAATTAAATAAATATCTGTTTCTTTCAGAATTTATGCCGACCACTTAGGGTTTTAACTATAATTCCAATCTAATGCCACACACAATTTTATTGTTTAAATTAAAACTGTCTTATAATATCAGGAAAATTCAACACATATTTACTTTGCTCTCAGTAAATCAGACAGGTACAATGATACCTTTTAGGGATGGGGGCACTAACACAACCGTATTTTTCCTTTTTTTCCCCAGTGTTTATCAAGTCTAAGGACAGTCAAACTTTTGTGTGTGTTGGATACCTCAAGTATTATCACAAAACTTGTAAAACAGGAGGAGAGGTGAGGTTCACAGACTATTCCCCAAGTGTGAAAGAGGGAAATAGGTGTCCAGGTGTCCAGCAGGAGAGCAGTAATATATTTTTCCCTGTACAAAAGCATTAGATAAGTCATGGTGTCAATGTGACTCTTAAGTTCTATGTCTTTAAA
This sequence comes from Pterocles gutturalis, assembly GCF_000699245.1. Taxonomy (NCBI): domain Eukaryota; kingdom Metazoa; phylum Chordata; class Aves; order Pterocliformes; family Pteroclidae; genus Pterocles; species Pterocles gutturalis. The sequence goes on from NW_010146097.1 coordinate 39,001, forward strand.
AGGTAGGTAAGTAGTTATTCTTTCCCATTGCTGTACAGAAGAGGGAGTGGAGAGTTTATAGTCTTTGCTGGATTATAAAACTTAGTCTAACTTTTCCATTAGGGAAATTGCTCTGTATTCCACATGGAATAACTCCAGTGATGCATTGTTTTGTACACAGAATAAAAAGAAATAGATTAGTGCTTTTAACTTTCTTTTAAAGTTGCTTCCCTAGAGCTAGCAATTGCTCTTACAGTATTTCAGATGAATCTTTAATAAAAGATTTATAACCCTGTCTATTTCCCAGCTTTGATTCTACAAAGGTTTCTGTATTGAAATGCTTTCCAAAGTGCCCTCACAGGTCATTTGGATGCAGCCTCTCATTGTGCTCAAGACTTTCTCTGAAAAGGCAGTGGATGCTGTTTCAACATTTCTCTCAATTCCAAATCTACAGTTTGTCCATTACCTGATTTTCAGAAATTTTAAAGTCATACAGAGATTACTAATTTTCCTTATGTTGGTCATTTCTCCACTTTTCAATAAATCCAAATCTACTAGATATGAGATAAATAGATATTAGAAGAAGTTCCTTACTCAAAGAGTCAAAATGAGAATTACACATTTTGTTTTGGATGTATATTTACAATAGCCTTGTATCCCTCTCCATGCTTGAAAAGACAATAGAAAGATTCACAGATCAGCTACATATTGATCTTATTAATTTTGTCATTGTTACCGAGGTCTGTCCTTTTATGTATTTTTTTCTTTCATATATGTAAAAGATTGTAATTAAGCCTTTTATTCCTTTTTTTTTTTTTTTTAGTGTGATGTATCTGTCTATTTAATAAACAGACTTTATATCCTGATAGGATCCAAGGATGAGATCTCTGTCTGCAAATTTAAGCTTTGCTCTTTTTCGTATGACATGTAATATCTAATTTTTTAAAGCAGTATGAAAATAAAGTCACTGAGAAAGACATTGCTCTTTCAGAAGCTCAGTTTTCATCTCCTGCTCCTCATGTAGGTTCAAATGTTTTAATTTAGTAGGTACTTATTTACATATGTGCTCCAAGAGGGCACAATGACCCACCCTCTGCCACGGAAAGCCTTTATTCTTTCCACTTTAGTTAATGTTCCCTTGATAGACTGCTTTCCTGCCCTCTCATTTGCAGTGTTTCAGTGTTCATTACCCCTTTAGATCTCATGTAATTTTTTTTTTTTCCTCTGTACAGATAACAATATTTCTTAAATACAATTACCTTTGTGCAATCTTTATTATTCTCAAACCTTTTGGTACAGTTTAGTGCGTATCCAATATTTGAATGTAGGACAGATTTCACTGATAAGAGACATCTATTTAATTTCCTTCCTACACTTCAAAGGAGTGCTGTGAACTTAGAAAATATTGGGTGCATGCATTTAAACCCATTGCTTGCAATTTCCTCTAATGCCCATCGGAAGGTGATCTGTTTAAGAGTAATCTTTATTTGTATTTTGACATCTTTCTTCTCCAGGCAGCTTCTCTGATTTCTAGTCTGGTGCTGCTTTCACACATTTATTTCATCAAAAGTTTAAATAGCTGATAGAACATTTTAAATTCAACTCAGGAAGAGCAAGATTTAGATATTTGCAGTCAGAATTTTAATATAAAAGTAAGAGCTGGAATAAACAGAGTGACACTAAGGAAAACAGTGCATGTAGGCTGTAAAATTGTCCAGCTCAGTACAAGAAGATAAAATTTTTCTGTATGTAATATCTCATACATGTATCAGTATGTCACAAGAGACAGACACAGCTACGAGCGGATGCCCTGCATACATCAAGCCTGATGAATGATGATGAGAACCAAGCTCACTTGCAAATGGTTCATTGTTAGCACTATATGTCTAGCAGTATAAGTTTTTCACTGAAAGAATTTAAGGATAACTAGGGAACTAAGGTTGCTATGAAAATTTAACTCCGTAAATTATAGGGAAATAAAGATTTTTATTTTGTTGTGCCTAAAGGCTTTTGGATAATGAGGCAAGAGAAGAAAAAACAGAGGCAAAATAAAAAGATGTACATAGGTGAGGAATTGTGTGTAACATACAGCTTTTTTCCAAAAGACAAATGCAGTTGCAAAATGTTGTAATTAGTAACAAAATAATTTTAAAAATTGAACTGAAAACAGCCCTTGTACAATATTCCGGCTCTGCTCCTTTGATTAATACCCGTAAGCCAAATAGCTCACTAAATGAAAAGCAGAACACAAGAGACATTGGAAGAGATTTAAGTATTCTTTTAATCCATATTGTTTTAAATACAGTTAATAACAAGATGATGACCATTGAGGTAGTCCAGGGTGTGGCCTAAAGAGCAGAGGTGATAAAAAAAACTTAACTAGATCAGAAAGTGCACAAATAACTTAAAATCTATAGACTACTGGTAGGCAAGATGTCTTGCATGTAATTTTCATAAAACTGTAAACGTTTTCACACAGAAAACCATGAACAACAGGAATAAAGCAGAGGGAGATACCAGGTAGTAAAGATAAATCAAAATGAAGAGTCTGGATCTAGAAAATGAAGAACTGCACGAAGTTAAAAGACATAGTTACAATGAAGTGCAATCAACTCCCCCTAAAAATGAAAATTTGGCAAGTGCCATGGCCAGAAATTGAAGTCCAAAATTAATATCAGCAGGATATTAACACAAAAACAACAAGTGAATAATACCTATACATATGGAAGACTGAGTTTCCATTTTAAAATTATAGAGAGAAGCCAGACAAAAATATTTGAAACTCTGTGTTAAGAGGAATTCATGCCAAAACTCCTGAGCACTAACTGGAAGATGAAAATCAATTGCTTCATAAGGAAATTTTTAAGGTCTACTGAAAAAAGGCAAAAAAATAAAGTAAAGCAGGATCCACTAATATTGCAGACTAATAATGCCATTCTCTTTAAATACAGAACAGGTAATTTAAAACCCTGCTTTATCTGACTACGAATTCAATTTGGAAATGCTTCATTCTATGGTATTTCCTTAACCATTGGGTTACTGGATATTTTGGTATGATCTTTCTCTTTTTTTCCAAAATATTATCTTGTATTCTGATGTAAAACAAAAAATATTATTTTTGGTATTGGTGTTGATTTATTTGTATTACAGGAACCTAATTTTCTTGCTATTTTTAGTGCTAATATATCTGAAGTTTATGAAGAACAAAACAAAGAAATAAACAAAAAGAGAGCATGCACATCTGTGCTTGCAAAGATGATCATTACTATTTCTGCATTTCTGTATGTGCTCTTTTTTAACGACATGAAAATTGGAAAGTTCTTTGATATGAAACAATACAAAACCTGGCCATTTGGGGCAGGGAAGATAGGAAACACCTGTCTCAAAAATAACAAAAAAAAATGTAAAGAGAAGGCCAGGATTACATGACTTCCAAAATATTTTACTGGCAAAAAATGTGATAGTTGTACCTACCAAAAAAAAAAAAAAAAAAAAATCTGTATAGAATAATTCTTTTTTTCTTGCATTCTCAAAAGACCTATGAGAGCCATAGAAGAGCCACACTAGGCATTATATTCTTCCTTCTTAATAAGCACACACTGAATCTAATTTTACGTAAAAACAGTGTCTTTATACTTGATCTTTCTTCAGATCTGCTTCCTACAACATAACAATGTGTCGCTTCCATCAGTTGTTAAATCCTTTTTTTTAAATCAGGATGAAGGCAAAAGTGAAACAAATAGACTTGTGATTTAGACATGCTTACTGATACTAGTTACACTACTGCTTGGCATAGAAATAAATATAATTCTCTGTGATGCTTAAGAGGATCATGGTTAACAGCTCTCTAAGCTAGACAGATTTTTAGACATTGTCTAATATTAATTTTAAAATGCTTCATAGTAAATGATGTATTTTTCTGCAGTTAAAAAAGCACTTATAAAATCTACCTATGCTTTCCACTTAAGTTATTGGGTACTATGAACTGTAAAACTCCCATAGCTTTCATGTGCATAGCATTTAAAGAAGTAGTGCTGTCAAATTGCAGTAGATACGATATTACACCTGAGAATATTAGCAAGTCTAGCAAAAACACTAGAGCTACTGTAACAGGGAAAAGTTTTTTTTTTTTTTTAAATAGTGTAGCTAGAACAGACCTGTAAATTTTAGTTAGAGGACACTCTATGGTACATACATGTTTATTTTTCACTCCTTGTAACCTGAAGGTGCACTTAAAACACATGCAGAAATAATTCAGTTTAGTTTCCATTAACTTATGATCCGGGCTATTTGAATTTCAATGAGCTCTTCTATCCTACACTGACTGATTTCAGAGGTAGTAGAAGTAAGAACTAATTTTGCTCATCTCTATAAATTCCACTCAGTATTTAGGTATATTATTGATTTTATTATAATTTAGGTAACCAGTACCTAACTGTAGAAATGAATGCAGTGAAATGTGAATGCTAAAAATAGTTGATTATGAACAACAACACTTTGTTAGTAAAGTGCTTTTAAACAATAACACCAGCTTGTTTCCCTGTTAAAGCTCTTTCAGCCCTCTCTTTAACCTAGCAAACATAACAAAAATACTATTCAGGTTCTGAAGTTCTCTAATAGTAAGTAGTTTTGGGGGTTTTCCTGTATATGACTTGTTGGAATTGTGTTCTCCTTAAAATTCTTGTTTGAGGACCCTAATCTCCACCTCATATTGCCCCACAGTTTTCATTGTGAATAGGAAAATCATCAGGAGTATTACCTTTTCTATATGGTTAAATTAAGTGAAAATGTATGGTCAAGTCTGTTACATTTCCAGTGGAAAAGATTGTTGTAATACTTATTTAGTAACTTCACATATTGAGTATAGAAGTTCTAATGTCAGGATGTAAAAAGCAGTGGAGTGTATTTTTTGCTACAGTGTACTTGTAACATCACTGAAATAATTTAATTATCAGCAGAGCTAAGGTAACTATGGTATAGCTCAAAGTCATAGTTACTTCTTTACTGATTATCTAGTATTATGAAAGTGAAAGCTCATTAAATTAAGTAATCTGTGTTGTGTACATTAGTTGTAGAATCAATGAATTCAATTCACCCATAAGTGACCTCTGAAACAAAAGGAAGTCTAAGAAATATAATAAGGTGTGCAGATGAATAATGTGTAAGTAGCTTAGAATATAAAATCAAAGACATTCTTGGAGAAATAAGATTTACTAAATTTACTAAAATTCTAAAATCTTCCTAATTGTGCATTTAAGGCTAGAATTTGCTACAAAAATCTAAGATTCTGCCAAGATATTTCCCACAATGTCTTCTTGGACATAAGAGAATGTTACTTGTGTGTTATAATAAAGACTTAAAAACAAGTCAATATGTGTTAACTGACTAGATTTTAGCTTGATACTCAGAGTCTATTGAATTCTACATGTATTTACATAGCTATAAAACTATACATAAACATACATGGGTACTGTATTTCTAATATACAGAGGGGGAAACAATGAAAGATAGCAGAATACGAAGAACTATTTGTTAAAAATACTGAAACAGTACTTAGTAACAAAGTGAATGTATTTTCTGTTTCTACTAAGATAAACACAGATTTTTTTAATTGTTATTTACACTAAAGTTATTTATTGACGTGTGGCACACTATGTTCCTGCAGGCCTGCAAAACCTGTGGTCATTGAAAGGGATAGGGAGAAGGGCTAGCAGTTCTTTCCACCCTTTTTAGCACTTTCCAGTATGTGATACACATTCCTGGCCATATGACAGCATAACATTTTTACTGTTTCCTCCCATTCATTTTACAATTGTATCTGACCATATTAAATAGTTACACTCTTTTATGCCAGCATCGTAACAATTTCTTTAGTGTTTGTGTGCCTTTTTTCCCTTTCATTGAGACAAAAGCGTGCTGACTAAGCACAGCTCTCAGCACAAAGTCACAAGGACACTGGTGGTGACATATTGTCTACGATGATTGCCCTGGCAGAGACTCAGTCAATGTGCATGGTGCAAATTATCCCTCTGCGAAAAGACTAACATGAAGATTTTCATCACCTACAGTTCCTCAGGACCTGGAGTTTTATCTTCCTCAGGATAATGTAGCAAAAATTGATGCCTGAAAAAGCTAGAAAATTGTAGATGCAAAAATTCATCATCCCATTTACAAGGATTCTTATACTTGGCCTTTTACCTCTGCCACTGTTCCCTCCTTGTGAGAGTGAAAAGGGAGACAGAGGAAACCAATGCTACTTTTGGTTTTAACTTCCTGCATTAACCAATGTCAAACTGCACCTCCCTTTTCTTATTCCATTAATTCCTGTATTAAGGCAATGAGGGAAAGAAGGTTTAAGAGCATGCAATTCCCTCCACACATTAGCATAAAAGCAACTTTACTGCAGCTGTAATATTAAAAAATGAGCACACTCTTCATCTGTTCTTTAAATGTGCTATAAAATTGTGCATGCAATACAAGGTTGCGAAGTCTCTTTTGTTTCTCAGGCTTACATTCTCATTTTTCTCCTAGGGCTGAGGATGGTGTTTCACCTATCAGTAGTCTGATAGAAGGCATAGAAAAAAGTTCTGAAAAATTCAAAGAAAGGCTAAAATGTTTATGCTATTTAATGTGTCTCTGAAAATAATTATAATTCTGCATACTGGACTTTTGTTATCTACAAGGGAAATATTATGAGACTATAAACAGGGAAGAGCAGAAGTATAAATGGTACCGTGACACAGCTGGCTGATATCTTTTTAAGCTTCGTGGATTCCCACACAGCTTCCAGCATCCCCTCCAATAGCACCTGGCAATCCCGGAAGTCTGACATGATTTCAGACAGACCTGAACAGACATCTTGGATACTAAAGAGAATCTCAAATGGTACTAGTCACCTGCTTGATCAGATTACAGCCCTTCTTTCTGACTTTTTTTATTTTCAACGTCATCTATGCTGTATGACACAGAAGGTTGTGTGAAGCTAGTGCTGGCTGGAACCGTGTCCGGTATAGGGCAGCCCAGACTCTTCTCACAATAAAAACAGATTATCCATGTTTCTTTTCTCATTAGTCATGTTTAAGAACAAAACTACTTATTCTCTTTAGAAAAACCCCTGCTTTCCATTGTTTTACATGGTCTCTTATTAGCATCCTCATGGAGGATGTCTGAGCTCAGAGCCTTGCTGAAAGCCTGCCCTTGCTAGGATTTGCCTCCAGAACAAACAGATTTGCATAAGGAGAGCAAATATGAGACACACAAGGAGGTAGGCAAACTTAATAATGGGCTAAGAGATTTAGCCTTTAGGAAACAAGATTATAAGTAAGTGGTCTCAAGTTAAGGTTGATGTTGAATTACACAGTTTTTGCCTAAAGAACTTTGTTACTTAGTGTTCACTTTTTTACCATTGTAGCAAAGGACAGTGGAAGAAACAAAACTGATTAGCAGCTTCTCTGACTAATTCAAAGAAACACTCTTGCTATGTAAATACCAACATTGTAACCTCTGCTCAATAAAACATTGTTCAGTTCACATTAACAGAGTTAAAACAGTATGCTGGTATCCATATTTTTTAAATAATTCATTTTTTTTTCCAGTGGTAAACTTATCAAAGATAACTATGTCTCTAAGAAGCTTATTTCCTACATGAACAATTTTAGTGGCTTGATTAATTTTTTTTTTCAATAGATAAGGTGGATCTTTGTTTAAAAGGACCTGTGATGTGTGTTTAAGTCTAAGTCTGTTCTTAATAATGGTTAGGAAAGACTTGTCTGCTTCCCTGGGAACAATGTTTGATCAGTTGTAAAATTTTTCTTCTCTCAATATTGCATAAAATATCTTAAATGTGGTTACATAGGCACACCAGCTTAATTTCCTACTTGAATTTAAATAAAGACTATTTTGTATACTCTGCCTTGAACAAAGATTAAAAAACCTTGACAACATACATTTCAGTGCCATAACTGATCATTTAATAGATGTGTATAAATATATAATTAAATAAAGAGTAATGGTCACAGAAGCTTCTGGAATCCACAGGCTGGATGTGGCTCTGAGCAGCCTGGTCTAGTGGTTGGTGGCCCCGCATATGGCGGGGGGGGGGGGGAATAAGAGGAACCGATAGGAAACTAGATGATCACTATGGTCCTTTTCAACCCAGTCCATTCTATGATTCTACGATTCTATGAACTCTGATATGCAGAGCTGCTGATATCATCTACAGGCATCACTTTTAATTAGCATTTCTTTGTGAAAGATTTATAGTGATATATTTGTATATGTGGAACTGCAGTATCTGCCACAACATTCCCCTCACTGCAGTGCTTTAGCTGACCTTTTGTATGAAGGAAGGAAGATCTGAACCATATGGCTTTAGCTACTGAGTACTCTCTGAGAGTATACTTTGAAGGTGAGGGAATTTGTGCCCTTGCAGAAAGCACTTACCAGCTTGCATAGCTGGGACCTGAAACAGAGAAACAGGTAAGAAAGCAAGAATAGCTTTAATTATCCTTAGGCCCCAGCACATCTGTCAAGTGCCAGTGTATTTGTTGAAGTGCTCTATTCCTTAGAAACGAACTGCAATTTCCGGATGTACGCACGCTGACAGGTCTGTCATCATTTTTATTGTGGTCATATTCCTTTCTCTTTTCATGGCCAGTCCAATGTGATTATGGTTTTGACATGAAAATGCGATCATCACATTTGACTTAAAAAGGAACAGAATATTTTCTAAAATGTATTGGATAAGTCTGATACCTCATTTTATTTCTCTCACTATATATTTGAGCTGCCTTTCATTTTAATTGGTTGGCTATAACATAAGAATATATATGTATAATTATAGGAAATACTTGAAATACCTGAATCCTAAAAGTCCTAGAAATTTCAAATTTCAAAAAGAACTAGAAGTTCATATGTTTAGGTATGCCACAAAAGAATTTTCCTTTCTTAGTCAGAAGTATTCTGGTTTTCAACACCAAGTTTCCCTCTATAAACATACCATCAAGATTTTTTTTTTACATTATAAAATGCATAATGTAGAGGTTACCATCAACAATTTAAGATAAATGCAGAATGATGTTGGGTTCTCATTCTGTGAATAATAAAAGAAAAAGCAAGGACCACAAAGTGAAAGGATTTTTTAGTTAAATTAAATAAATTCTGGGTTCTAAATAACATTGGTTGGGAAAGTCTGTTTTGTTGAAAAAAAAAAAAATCATTAGTGAATCACCTTTATTCTTCAAGAGTAACAGACAGACTTTTTTCAGGCTTTTGAAAGAGAAAAGGGGAAAATATTTGAAAATGTGGGTTTTGTTTGTTCCCACTTTATTCTAATAAAAGAAAGGAGGTAAGGTGGTGTTCCATATCCCAAAAAGTGGTTTTACCACCAGTCTGTCCATGATTAGTGATGTAATTCTGCTTCAAGCTGAGGATTAGACCCAATCATCCAAACAGGCATTTGAGATACTGCAGAGAAGCCAAAGCAGAGTGATGTATGTATGGAGTGTATTTTGGAAGCTAAGTATGAGTCTAAAACTTCCCAAACAGCATAAATATTCTGCACTCAAACAACTGAATTGAGCCTGAGATGTCTATGGAGAGATAATGGAAGTATAATAATAAAACCTTTGGCATCTAACTGAAAATTAGACAAAATTTAATTGTCTTTTTAGGCTGACTTTTAGTCTGTGTCCTTCTAGCTGGATAATTAACTTAAAATTAATTCATAACCTTTAAATGAGGAGATATAGTTCATCCTTCATGTTTTCTCAGAGTTCAATAACACTGAAATTGTTCTACTGTAATTTCTTAATTAGCCTTCTCTGTGTGAGTTAACTATAAGTTAGTACTTCTTGACTAGATTTTGTCAGAAATAAGTCAAGGTCTGTTTAACATTGTGGGTCATAGTGATACAATTTGTCACTCGTCTCAAGTGTTATACTGTGGATAAGATGTTATTATTTTTATACTTCCTGAAATACATGTTTCCATGGTACTTGCAAATTATGTAAGAAACCTACAGGTCCACTGCAGATATTTTTGTGTGTGTGTGTGTATGGTAAGTGCTTAGAAGTACTGTAACTAAATATTACTTAAAATGTTGGGTTATCTCCTTCTTTTCTCTCTCTCTCTTTTTTTTTTTTTCCTGAGTTATATTAATATTAGTATTTTATTGAAAGACATTCTGAATAAAAATATCAAGAATGTTAAACCTCTGCAAAAAGTTAATGAACAGAAAAATTGAAACAGACAAGGTATTTCTGTGTGTTTAATTTCCACATTCTAGAAAAGAAAAGAAAAAGGAGCAATAAAAAATTTCTAGTTTGTATTTTACTGTAAAGAGAGAGTGGTAAACTTTCCATTACGACCACTAAAGGAACAAGAAAGCTGCACACTTTGTATAAAGAAAGTTTCAGACTACATGAAAACAGATCAAAACAATAAACCCCTGAAATATTTCTAGCTCCAAGAGTAGGAGAAGATAAGGCCACATAGGAAAGCTGTAGAATTGTTAGTTTTGAAGATATGTAGAAACAGTTTAGAAAAAACAAGTCAGGGAGATCTAGAAATATTTATTTTGCCTGAGAAAAAGGAGATAGAATAGATTAGCCTTCAAGTTCTAATAGCCTTCAAGTTCTAATAGATGATACACTGCTACTGTATGTATGTATTGGGTTTGGGACCCATATGCATTGAATTTGAAAATATCAGGTCTGTACATGTTTTGTGTTATTATAGTATCTGAGTGATGTGTGTTCACAAGTATACAACTTTGTGTATTTGTATACAAACCATCTCTCTCCCCCCTGTCTTGCTCTCACTCTCCCTTCATACTTTTTAGTCTAGTGTTCATCAGATTACTGTTCCTTTCTACAAGTGGAAAATAACATCTTTAATTTCTCTCAGTTTGAAGGAGTAGCACTGGACACATGACATAATAATTTGATTAATATTTGAAGTAGGGACAATTCCATATATGGCACTATTTAAAAAAAAAAATCATATTTTACATATCTGTATTTTGTTGATTATTTAATTTTCATTAAGGTTTTTTAAATCTCTGTACCAAACTCCTAAGGAAAAAAATACTTTATTTCATGAACCTGGATAGATAGAACTTTAGGTCATCAGTATTGCCAAGAGATCTCTGTATCTACTCACAGAACATCAGATGCCAGTGAAACTTTAAAACAGAAATTTTAGTTATTTAAAAAGTTCAGGAAACTCTAAACTGAACGAGTAGTTAAGCCAGGAATCTTTCAATTAATAATTTCAGATTTAGGTTTCTATTTTTTCTCTGTGACCCAATTTAGGTGCATTAGACAGTTTTACTGCATCTAGAGGAAGGATATAATGCTATCACCTTTCTTTAGTAGGTGGAATGTAATGCAGATGGAATTATCTAGGCTATTGTAGATATCTTCCTTAAATAAGCTGAATTTTGTTCAAAATGACCACTTACATGATGAAAAGAAATAACCTTTTCCTTCCAGTGTAGCAGGTGGAAGCTAAGTGGTATGCTAAGCTAGGTCAGCTCAAATTATATCAGATTACCATTTTTTAGGAAACTGAACTGAACTCCAAATTTTTCAAGCAATGGATATGTAAAAAACTCAGAACAGTCTTAACTTACATTGCAGAACTATGGGCAATTTTTACAAAAGAAAATAAAAATAAACGAGAGAAAAATTTTATTTGTTTTAGATGTAAGCATAGTAAACACAGATTACAAAATATGCTCTTATCTTAAAAAAAGGGTTCTGTTCCAATACTCAATAAAATTTCACATTCATATGCACAACATAGCTATAACTTAGAAATGCTTGATGATTGCACCACCCAGTCAAAGGCAGAGTGTATCCTTCATTTTCACAGAACAGACTTTTTAGTCTTCACTTTTGGAGTATTAACATAGCTAAACTGCATGCTCAGGGCCCCACTGTTCCTCTTTCCCAAGCTGAAAATTGTTTCTCTCAGGGTGGAAGTCACCTGATCCATTGTAAATTATTATCTCAGGATAAATAATATTGTAGAAGTCCTTATTTCAGTCTATTAGCTGTAAAGATAGCTTAGGGTGTCTCAGACACAGACACTGAAATAATCTGCTTTTATCAGATGAATCAACTACAAAGTATCTTTTTGAATTCAAGTCTGCTATTAATTTGCATTGTAATAGGTTTCTTAAAGGGGAATCAGTGCCAGAATTAAACTAAGAGATCTAAGTTTCACAGAGTGACAGAAACACACAGACATGCAATAGAAAAATTTAAAAAAAAAAAAAAAAAAAAAAGAGAGAGAGAGAGAAAACCACAACTGAAAAGTTAAGTGGAAGAGAGAGGAAATCAAAATAGACAAACAAGATTCAGAAAACTATGCTATACTTACAGATACTTTATCTGTATAGTGTCCAACCGTATTAGGAAAGTCAGAGTATCATAAAATCCTTTTAAATAACCATGCACTTCTGTTGCAGCAGCTCCAAGGAACTTTCTTTCACCAGCTGTTTTTGTCCACAACTTCTGTAAAAAGTTCCCCAGAAGAATTTGAATCCTGTACAGACAATAATACATACTCTTACATGCCTTCAAATCCATAAATTTCTGAAAAACCTTCTGTAGGCACTCACAAGATGAATAGCCTCTCTTCTTTCAGGGGAACCCTTTAGAAAACTCCTTTGCAGTACATTGGCACCTGGAAATCAGAGATAGAATGTGAATGGGGTAGAAGCAATATAAAACTGAAAGTACTCTGGAAGAACCTACTGTCAGGCTCAGGGGTAACATATGTAGAGGAGCTCTGGATTTTTTCAAACTTTTTTTTTTTTTTTCCCCAAGGTGAACAATTAATGCAGCAATACTACTAGCATTAGTTAAGAATAATTAATTTAATCCTCAGAGTCGGGATGCTTTAAAAATTTATTGAGCTAAAATCCTGTGATGTCAGATGTGACTACCATCCCTGTTGTATCAATGGAGAAGAAATTACAACACAAATACATGTAACTGCCAAATGGTAAGTTAGAACAGATATAAAAATTAAATGGGATCTTGCCTTCTTGCCACTCCTGCAAGGATATCTTTTGTTTCCATACAACAATGCAATGTTTCAGGAACGACAGAACTTTGGGGAGTAGAAACTTCCTGAGTTTTTTCCCCAAAATTTTTCCTAGTCCTCATTTATTAAATGATTTTAAATTCTGTCTTTTAGCAAACACAAACTAAAATGTACTGTTTATTGTAAATAAATACACAGATACACATTGGAGAAGATTTGAGCTTTACGATTTTCCATTCCTATGGAATTCATAAATAAGAAAATAAACAGTGGTAACTGTGTCAGCAGTTCCAGCTGGAATCCTCAAATAGTCTGTTATGCTTCCAACTTCTGGTCAAACTGATTATCCAGCCCCAGTAATTAGTACCACTTAATGTAAAGTGCTGTTCAGTGTATTAGAAATCTCTTGTCAGAAGATGCCCTGGGCTGACAGCAGGGTGACCAAACTAATTCTCACTTTTAGAACAGACAGAAATTGTAGGTCAGGGACAAGCAAGATATGCTCACATTTCAGCTGCCTCAATTAGATCTGGATCTGGGTTAAAAATGTCCTGTGGTTAAGTCGTATATGCAACTGACCTTTGCCTTCATGAATATGAATGTTCACAGAAAAGTTAAGTTAGGAAAAAATATACTGGTAATTTCTCAAGAGTAAGTTGGCAGGCTATGCTTATTTATTTATTTGTTCATTTATTTCTCCTCCAGGTGTCATTCCTGGTTTGGGATGCATGGGATTTTTTTGCTCACACTTTGTTTAGAGATATTCAAGAGTTTTAAAAATTCTCAAAATATCCATAAAAGAGCACAGCTAATTTCCAACATGAAAATATCTTCAGACAACGTGCAAAACTTTTACAAAACCTACCTACTGAATAAGAGAAGACCGTGAGATATATGGTGAAAAGGAATATTCGTCAGAGGAGTGTTTCTCCATATTTTTCCTTTCTTAACACTAATATTTTTTGATACGACATAAACTTTGTATCATCTCACTCAAGTTCAAATCTTGGGAACAAGTCTGTAATCAACATTAAAATTATCCCTGTAAGATAGCTGTAAATTAACAAAATACCTGATAGAAAACATATTTTTAAAAAATAATACTACAGAAAGGAATTTTCATACTGAAGTGATTTTTTTTTCAATTATATCAGTAGGAATAGGTGTCAGGGACCGGACCCCTACCCATCCCCTCCTGGATGATCCACGTTTATGTCTCAAACGAGCAGAACAATTTCTAAGGAAGAGACTTCACCAGGAGTGCTTGGGTAGAGCACTCAGACAAAACATTCCTAAAGAAGAGATGCCATCATGTCCGGGAATATTGCAAGTTGTTACATCTGTTGAGGTGGGGCATGGGAGCTGAGGGCTGGAGTCGTCTCCTCTGTGGAGAACCAGCTACCCCTCCTCACGAAGCTAACCTGGATGCAGGGCTGTTGCGCCCCTCAAAGGTCAACCCTGAAGGTGACCTGGATGCTGCCTCCCCACCCGAGAGGGGCAGTCCAGGACTGGACCGGACCAAACTGTATAGAATGTGATCTTGAACTGTGCTCCCTGATGAACCATCACCCCTGGGTCGACCCCTCACCGCCCTACGCATGGAGTTTCTGCCTGAAACAAAGACTTCTACCTGAAGAGAAGACACGTGCTGGAATGAGGGATTGGTGATTTTCTCTATGTCTCTGCTTGTGTGTCTCTGTCTCTTTAACTATCTGCTCCTCTTTCTTACTTTTCAACTCTTTTGTACTGTCTTATTTGGTGCTTGCCTAGGAGAAGTTGATTCGTGATGTTTTTGCAGTTGTTGAGGTAAATAAAATCGTGTTGCATTGTTTCCTCGAGTCATTGTCTGATTCCACCTAGCGGTTGCTCCGTTTCGGGGAATCACAAAAAACCTCTCTTGACCGTCCACTGGAGTGGGGTGAGACAATATGACTGCATTATTTGAAATATATTAAAAGTTCCAGGTTCATAAGAAATGTTTGACACAATACTTCATTAATCAACCATATAATTTTGGGTCTTGATATTCATAGCTAAGGACATTATGTTGTTTGATAGTATGCTTTTCAGTGACGCAATTCCAAGTCCAAATTACTGCAGAAGTGTAGATGACTAGAAGGAAAATGAATCTTAAACTGACTTGTTCCATACCAGTGAAATGAACAGGCATATCTCAATGAGGTAAAAAAGCAGATTTAGAGTCAAATATAAATATAAATACATTTATATTTACAATTTTAATATATTTCAGAGGTATTAATTTATATACAGCTCTTCACTATTCTGAATAAATTTAACATAAAAAATAGAGCCTGATATTTAATTCTGAATTACATTCTACAGTAGTTATTGCAATTAATATTAAAATGCAGCTTTTTGTCTAATGAACTGTGAATAATCAAGTTTTATTAAAAAAGCTCTAATTTGTTTAGGTACATGCATTGCCTAGTTATCCAATTATTGCTGCAAAATTACAAATGGGGAAAGTCAAATCTGTTAAATTAAGAAGGTCACCAAAGTAATTAAGACTGCTGAAGCATATTATTAATACTTTACAGTAGGTGGGGCACTGCTGAAATTTACCTGCTTTTCCTTGTTATGTAAATGATGGGCTTTTGTACCACCAATGTTGAAATGAGTTAATTTACAGACAAAAGAATTGTAAAAGAAGGCAAGGTTCTGGGCAAGAAATGTTCTTATCAGCTACAAAATTAAATGAAAACTGTTTTATTTCCTTAGTAATTTGATTGTGTGTTGCTAATTGTACATTGAGGATGTTGGAATTTTTTTCTGTGCTTCAAAAAAGAAATGAGAGATTTGACAGGAAAAAAGAACAGTTGCATGAGGAACATATTGCAGTAAGCATGAAGTGAATGATAAGCCTACTCTTGTGGTAAATTTATGTTTCTGGCATTTAACAAAGAACACAGAGTGGAATGAGTAAAAAATAAGCCACTTTGCCCCTCTGATCTTAGCCAGAGTTAACTCTTGTTTTACTGTTTCTATTTTGACATTGGTCTTTGGTATTTTGGAGCAAAGGGACTAAATATAGTTAAAGACATGGTGTGTTCTAGATACTGTGTGAAAAATAACACAAAACAGTAATTGCTTTAGACACTTCAATACCTAGAATTTTATAGTTTGGTACAGGTAAACAAACAGACTTGTGATACAGAAATACATGAGGTGACCATTAGGGAGTTTTAAATTGTACAGATATGTTACAAACTCTATCCTGAAACAGTTTTATATATCACCAGTTGGCTTAGTAACAGCCATAGAAACAACTGTTATGGATATGTGCCTGTGTATAAATTAGCACCTACCCTATATTACTCTGAATTTTATTCTGACAGTATAACAGGTCATAATGTGTAGGAAATGCATAAAAAAAATAAAAAATCAAAGAAACCAAACCAAAACAAGGGAAAAAAGCCATGGCAGAAGATCAGAGAATGGTTAGCATTGGAAAGGACCTTAGAGATCACCTAGTTCCAACGCACCTGCTTTGGGCAGGGACACCTCCCACTAGACCAGGTTGCTCAAAGCCTCATCCAACCTGGCCTTGAACACCTCTGATAAAAATCAGCCAATATAAAAGTGAATCTCTGCAAGTGTGTACATATTTATTGCTTTCCTTCCCTGTCTGATAGCTTGTCTGGTGAGCAACATTCATTGTCTTTCTGTACATCTTTCAAAATGTAAAAACAAGTCATTAGAAACTGACACACCTATAATAATTTAGTTGTATATCAAACTATATAACATTCAGATTCAACATTAAACTTCCAAAAGTAGTGATTTGATCTGAACAATCTGATCAAACAGAACAGAGTACATATTGTTATTTCTGCCCCCTTCAAATTTTAAAAACTCATTTCCTCTTCCAGTCATATGGAAGAGCTACTTAGAGGCTACACTTACACTATGGTGATCTTGGGGACATTAGCTGCCTCCCAACTTTTTCCTCTCTCTCTCTCTCTCACCTATTTTCAGAGCACAGTGTGTGTAGAGAAGTAGATGAGCGTTTTCTTTCTTGTTAAGTGTAACAGCTAATGTCATCAACTTTGAGATCAATATCCTTGAAAGGTATCTTAGTCTGAAAGACTAATTAGAAATCAGCTGTATATGACCACTCTGCCTAAGGTAATCAAAGCACTCCGCAAGAGACAGGAGCTGGGCTAAGAATTGAAAACAGTATGTGTTTTCCTCAAAACACAGAATCAAGCCAGTTAAAAATTAGAAGAATCCTTAGAGATATGGACGCAGCAGAGGCAGGTTGAAAAGCCTAGAAGAATGTCTGCTTATCAAAAATCATAACTAAGCAACCCAGATACTGCCACAAAGTACATTCAAATCCTTTAGTTATGAAGCTCCTGAGGAACACAGAAGTACCGGTAAATAAATCCTTTCAAAAATATGTCAACCTGTCACGCAATATATTTTCATACCCTGATAAGAAGTTAAAAAAATGACATCAACCCATGAAAGACTACTGCACTTTACAGGATCTTCTCAGAATTTATTAAGTATTTAGTAAAATCCTCTCAGATTCCCACTTGTTTACAATATTTTATCCATGAAGTGAATATCTGTGAAGAAATCTGCAGCTTGAGTTTTTCTTACAGTATCTTCTTTATACGGGATTCTTATAATGAGAAGATACAGGAAAACTTGACAAAGTTTATATTTATCCTGGAAAGCTTCAGCTCACTGAATAATTCATGATCAAAATTATTTTTCTAAAAAAAAAAAAAATTATAGAATATCTTCTTATGAACTAGCAATTTAAGTCCTCCTTGAGGAAAATTATTCCAGTGGGGGAAGCCACTCATCTGATCAAGCTCAACCTTCAATTACCAACAGAACTTAAATACTATTTGTGATATTTAATGCTTTATCCATAAAACGGCACTCATAAACTTCTCAATATAAATAGTCACCATGTTTGTTCTACAGTCAACTAAATTCTCAGTAGTAGAGTTGCCAGTTGTGTTGACAACTAGATCTGTCTTAATAGGAAGGTTAAGTGTTCAAGCTTCTATGCTTACACTGACAAGTGCTCAGAAATGTTCCAACAATTACTTCCTGTAGTTTTATAAATGTGGATCACTATACCATTGCATGTGTGTTGCTTAGATGAATTGAAGATGACATTAGAATACTCAAGATATAAATCTAGACTCTTAGATTGAACATTAAGTGCTTCTAAAATTGTGGACATTCAGTAGTCTTTCATTTTGACAGTGTTTTTTGCTTTTGACGAGGCACTTTGCTGAGTGGCCTTTGAGGTTTACACCCAAGAGTACATTTGAGAACTTTTTATTGTCATGTTTGACAAAAATATAAGGCACAGTTTAGAATTACAAAGTGCAGCCAGGGAGGATGTAGGATATAGGGATGTTAATTTGAATATTATAACTTGTGCATTTGTTACCGTGTTGTTCTTGTCTTGCAAGTTATGTTGGGAAAGCAAATGTCATAGTGAAAACACTTCCTCATTACCTAATATTAGACATATCCTCAGTACTTGCCTTCCAGGATATCATTGTCTCTTCCTCAGAGAAATGTCAAATGTTCATTCTTCATCTGGACAAAATCTTGAAGCAGAAATAAAAACCTTCTACGAGTCCTCAAAGGTTAGCTTCATAAATACATGAATGTTTCAACATAACACTTCCACAACATAACACACCAATACATTGTAAACAGAGAAATTGACATTTTTTGCTATGATGTAGCCTTTACTCAATTTGCTTGCAAATTATTTGAATTATTTTTCTTAATTTGACTTGATGAGTATATTTGGAGAATCTCACCAAAATGAGGATATTTGGAAAATCTCACCAAAATCAGACACTGCTCTTAGATTATTCTCTTGTGGTTAATCGTGGCTAGTGTTTTAATTTGTAAAAGCCCATTACGTTGGTTTTATTTGTAAATATTAGGACTGAGACTAGGTTTTCTTTCTGACTTGAATGCTAATAGGCTTTCTATTACAAATTAAAATTGCTATGTATTTTTTTTTTATTTGGTTAGAACATAACTGCCTGTAGTGTCCAATCTTATTTGTGGAAAAAATTTGTTAACTTCTGGATGTCTTGGAATGTGATTGTAGACGTACAGACATACAAAGTCAACAGCTTAGATAGTCAGTACTTTTTGTTAATGGAATATTTTTAAACAAAAGTTATTAAGTATAATAGAAATGGCTATGCTGCTAACAAAAGTCTCTGTCCCTCTTACTTTTCTCTCCCAAGATGTACAGTCCTGCTTCCCACTGAGACAGCTGGCAGGATAGTGTCATTTAGAGTGACAAAAAATTACCTGTCATCATTCTCTGAAATGATCTCCAGAAAGTTAGAAATATATGCTTTCTTTGTCTTAAAAGTAAACAACAGAAAGGTAGGTAGCCTACCTTAAAACAATTTGAAGTCTGACCTGCACTGAGCCGCAACAGAAAAAAAGGTTTACAATTAAATGTGTATTTTACTTCATTGCAATTTTTAGATAAGAGATATTAGACTGCCTAGCCTATTTCTGCTGTTAGAATGAAACTACTTGAGAGAGTTGTCAATATCTTTAGGACAACTGAAATCTTACAGTCCTTCCTAGTGAGAATTTAGAGGCCAAACCACTCTAGTTAAAGCAAGTGGAAATATTTTCACTAAGCTTACAAGGAAACGGGAAAAGTAATTCTCTAATGTCAAGTAATATAATGAATGGCATGACAGACATGCTAGTACTAATTTAGATTTTAAGGAGAAACAAAAGAGCTCAGGAAATCATTGGTCTGCATACAGAGGAAGGACAGAAAGTAAGTAACATGGGAGAAGTGTGCATAACTGCAGGTAAATCAGAATCACTCTGTAAGGAAAATGGATGTTGCAATAGATTCAAATTTATGTTGGAAATTCGTTACAGACCACCCAATCAAAAGTATCATAAAGATGAGGAAGTGACCTGTGAAAGCAGAAGGGTTTATGATAAAGGAAAAACAGTACCACTGGGAGATTTTAATTATCCCGATGTGAACTGATATGAATCTGAAGTAAGACTACAGTTAGACAAATGATTCTGCAAGGAATGGTATTTTGAAGTTCCACCTCAGCTTTTTTCTAGATGGCTTACACATCAAATTTGCTCATTTTACAAATCAAAATGGTTTTCTTTTACACTTCTTATACCTGAACTTAATGCCTCACTGCTGCTATTCAAAGCTATGTTTGAGAATTACATGTCAAACAGAAACGCTTTTTATGATCAAGATGGCAGAATCACACCTCTTCAGTACTGAATTGTTCATATCAGGAAGATAAATTTATTTAGTAAGAGACACATAGCTGTTGATAGAAGACGAGGTAAAATGCAAATTCAAGACACAACTTTTCTGAAAACTAATCCTACCTTATAGGAAATTAATCCTCCCTAATAGCAAAGCTGTCAGCTCTTTCATGGATGTAATAAATTACTTTACCCAAGAACAGCTTGCTGCATATGCAGTTGTATGACAACCTTACTCACTTTTAAGCTAAACAATGTAGAGGATGGAATGTCAAGAGAAACACCTAGGAAATGAGTCATGATCTTTTTCAGTTCTGAACACAAGAGAGCTATAGCATGAGTACGTAAGATGCTCAAAATCCTGAAGCAACCAAGAACACATACAAAAGTTAGAAAAGCTAATAAATAACTAAATAAATGAAATTTTATTATATATAGAAAAGCAGCCTGGAAGATCAGTAGAATAACATATCTCTGAAAGTTCAGTTAGCACACAGTAGAGTGTATATGGCTTCCACTGCAATCAAAGTACTTCATAAAATTGTGTCAATTGCTGTGGAATTTCATGTGGAAGGAATACTCAGAAAACTTCCACAAGGTTGAGGTATACTGGTTTTAGAGTTTTGGAATGTATTATTTTGATTCTTCATTTTGAAAACACCGTTTACTCTGATATTCAGTATAAAGTCAGAAAATAAAAAATGTTCAACTAAAAATGAAAAATTTGAATGCCTGTCAAGGCAAGGGATTTCTATCCACTTAAAACTAAGGTTCTTTTTTTTTTTGGATTTTCCTCTAAAATATATCTTTTATTTTCATTCCAAATAAAACTATGCTTTAGAAGTCATAATCTTTTGTTAACAGAAGTTTCTGTTCCTCATAGAGCATGTCACTCTTATGAGAGGCTTACCCAGACAATTCAGAAGTCGTGGCAATAAATCCAGTATTTATCTCTGAAGCTCTGGAGTATCCGAGAGCTCTTCACTGTGACCTTTTTAGTTCTGTGTTTATAGGAAATCACTAAGCAAATTTTGATGATGGATGGGCTATAATGGTGTCATATTTATTTTGTTTCAGCTTTGCTTCTTTTTTCATCACGTCCTGAAAGGTATGTTTACTTACTCTCAAGGCTTATCAGAAACTTAAATTTAAAATAAAAAAATCTGATAGGTTTTCAGTTTTGGGGTTTTGACTTTTGTTTGAGTTGGTATCTTCTTGTTTTGGTTTGGTTTATATTTAACATTAAGATTGAAGTTATACTGCTTGGTAGAAGAAAAAAAATAAGGTGAATGAGCAGTGACTGCATTTCCTCTCTCAGATGAAGAGTTCTATCCACCTAACAGCACTTAAATATTTAGACTTTACTCGGCAACTTTAGTTACAGCAGAAATTCATTCTAGTAACCAATGGAAATCTATGAGAATACATACGTGCGCTCTGGAAATTTTTTGAAAGAAATCTGCAAATTCTACGACAGATTATAGAGTCAATATGTCTCCATTGTGTCAATCATCTCTGAATTAATAGTAAGCCATATGCACAGCATTACCACACTGCCTGCCATTACAGAAATGTAACTATGAATGACAGCAAACATCATAATGCTGACTTCTATGTCTTTCCTTATAGCTCCTGAGTTTTACAAAGAAACAGGAGATATTTTTTGTAAGAATATTTTTTTCCTTTTTTTTTCTTTAATAATTAGATCTGCACTTCTAAGAATTATTTATTAGATCTTTAAGATTTCAGTTATATTAACAATAATGTAATCTTTGTTCCAAAAAAAAAAAAAAAAATTACTGTAACAAATACAAGGAAACCACAGTGAAAACACACTCCTAGGGTGAACTAGTAAAGTTCTATGAATTTCCTATGCTGAACTATACACTCCTCTGTCAGCCTTTCAGGAACTACTGTTTTTTGGTTCTTTTGTTTGTTTGTTTTGGTTTGGTTTGGTTTGGTTTGCTTTGCTTTTCCTGCTTCACTTCTAAACATCTTCCACAGTCATATTATTATTAAAGTCATACACATATAGAGATGTCACGTACATTGACAAAGAGCCTGTGTTGGTGCCTTGGACCATTGCTTTTGAGCCCAGTCTGTCTGTATCCTGTTCCCTGAAACAATTTATTTGAGTCACAAGCTAATGGCAAGTAACCTTGTCTGAGAAAGATGAAAGATAATTATGTTCCAACTGGTTTTGTGAAAGTAAGTGCCACAGGACACCTGAAGTAGCTCAGTTGGGAGACCAATAGACTGAAGATCTAAAGATCCCTGGTTTGATCCTGGGCTTAAGCAAGGTTTTCCTGTAGTTTTTCTGTGCCCAGTGCTGGACTCTTCAGTACAAGAGAGACATGGAGCTACTGAAGAGAGTCCAGCCAAGGACCAGGAAGATTATGAAGGAACTGGAACATCTCTCATATGATGAGACACCTGGGACTGGCTGCCCTGAGAGATTGTGGAGTCTCCATTCTTAAATATATTTAAAAGCCACTTGGATGTGGTCCTGGGCAGGTGGCTCCAGGTGGCCCTGCTAGAGCAGGAGGTTGGACCAGATCAGATGACCTCAAGAGGTCCCTTGCAACCATTCTGCATGTAGAAGTGAAAGACACAAGTTTATGTCTACAGCAGAGAAAAGCAAGAGAATACCAATTTAAGCTAGATTTTAAACCACACATATTCAATAAAAACAGCAAAACCAAACATACAGTAATAATAGAAATACTATGTAGTCGTTTTTTAAAACACTAACAAAGACAGTAAGACTGTCTGTATTTTGATGGCAAAAAATATTCTTTATAGACGGTGTTCATTTACTCTTCAGATTAACTCCTTCGGAGTATAGGGATTCAGGAGCCATTCCAGGCCATTTAAGAAATTTACCAGAGAAAACTTAAACAGATGAAACATTTAGGGACTTATAACTGTTAAAGGGGATAACATCCCCAAATTCTATCTAAATCTCTTGGTGGATTTTGGATTTTGTCCTTTATCGCTCTTATGTTAGGATACAAGCCCCTAAATCACTTTTCAAAATGTTACTCTAGTATTTACTTATGAAAGCTTCAGATGAAAAAAAAAAAATTTCAATATATTGTAACAAGTAAATTTATGACCTAGAACCCAAATATAAGGGTCAGTGAGTGAATGTAGAACAGCTTCAAATTAGAGTTCAACAATACCTACATAAGAGTTCAACAAGTTCTGGGACCAGTGTTTTTTAACTTTTTTTTTGTGGGAGAGACAGACAGTGGGATTGTGTTCAACCACAGCAAGTTTGCCATCGACACCAAGCCGTGTGGTGTGGTTGACATGCTGGAGGGAAGGGATACCATCCAGCAGGATCTTGACAGGCTTAAGAGGTGGGCCAATGCCAACCTAATGAAATTTAACAAGGCCAAGTGCAAGGTCCTACACATGGGTCAGGGCAACCCCAAGCACAAATACAGGCTGGTCAGAGGATGAATTGAGAGCAGCCCTGAAGAGAAGGACTTGGGAGTGCTGACAAATGAAAAGCTCAATATGAGCCAGCAATGTGTCCTTGCAGCCCAGAAAGCCAACCGTATGCTGGGCTGCATCGAAAGAAGCGTGACGAGCAGGTTGAAGGAGGTGATTCTCCCCCTCTACTCACTCTCATGAGACCCCACCTGGAGTACTGCGTCCAGGTCTGGAGTCCTCAACACAGGAAAGACAGGGACCTGTTAGAATGAGTCCACAGAGATGCCTGGGATGCAGTGACCATGAGATGGTGGAGTTCAAGATCCTCAGGGCAGTGAGGAGGGTGCACAGCAAACTCACCACCCTGGACTTTAGGAGAGTGGACTTTGGCATCCTCAGGGACCTGCTTGGAAGAGGCCCATGGGACAAAGCCCAGGAGGGAAGAGGGGCCCAAGAAAGATGGCTAAAATTCAAGGATCACTTCCTCCATGCTCAGGGGAGATGCATCCCAACAAAGAGGAAGGCAGGCAAAAATGCCAGGAAGCCTGCATGGATGAACAAGGAACTCCTGAGCAAACTCAGACAAAAAAAAGAAGCCTACAGAGGGTGGAAGCAAAGACAAGTAGCCTGGGGACAATACAGAAACACTGTCCGTGAAGCCAGAGATCAGGTTAGGAAAGCTAAAGCCCAAACAGAATTAAATATTGCCAAGGATGTTAAGGGTAACAGGAAGAACTTCAATAGGTATGTCAGCAACAAAAGGAGGACTAGGGAAAATGTGGGCCCCCACCGGAAGAAAGAGGGAGACCTAGTGACCCAGGATACAGAGAAGGCTGAGGGACTTAATGAGTTCTTTACCTCAGTCTTCACTGGCAAGAGCTCAAGCCACACTGCCGAAGTTGCAGAAGGCAAAGGCAGTGACTGGGAGAAGGAAGAACTGCCAGCTGTAGGAGAAGATGATGTTCAAGACCATCTAAAGAACCTGAAGGTGCACAAGTCCATGGGACCTGATGAGGTACGTCCGCAGGTCCTGAAGGAACTGGCAGATGGAGTTGCCAAACCACTATGCATCATATTCGAGAAGTTGTGGCACTCTGGTGAAGTTCCTGCAGACTGGAAAAGAGAAAACATAACCCCCATTTTTAAAAAAGGAAATAAGGAAGACTCAGGAAACTACAGGCTGGTCAGTCTCACCTCTGTGCCTGGCAAGATCATGGAGCAAATCCTCCTGGAATCTATGCTAAGGCACATGGAAAATAGGCAGGTGGTTGGTGACAACCAACATGGCTTTACCAAGGGAAAATCATGCCTGTTGAATTTGGTGGCCTTCTCTGACAGGGCCACGGCGCTGGTGGATAAGGGAAGGGCAACTGACATCATCTACCTGGACTTGTGCAAAGCCTTTGACACAGTCCCACATGACATCCTTGTCTCTAAGTTGGAGGGACATGGACTTGATGGAAGGACCACTCGCTGGATAAGGAATTGGCTAGACGGCCGCACTCGAAGAGTTGTGGTCAATGGCTCAATGTCCAAGTGGAGACAGTTATCTTCAAGATAAAGTGGTGACTGAGATTTTACAGAATATTGAATTCAAACATATAAAATCACCCTAAGTCTTCTTTTGTGTGGATATATTTTAGCTTCTTGGATCTCTTTTTGGCTACTAGGTCTGAAAAAATGCAACCCTTTTGAACAGGGATGTAGGAGTTATTCTTTTAGTCTACTCTGTGCCAGCAAGCATTTAAGGGCAAAATTGTAAAATAAGATTTCTAAAATAGTCAACACAAAATCCAAGTTGCTGGAGACAATATGGAATTCTGTTACATTGATAAAACTGGATCAGAAGGTATTCAAGTAAATCTACATGGGTAATACAATTTGGGTTTCAGATTTTTATTTTTTTTTTACATACAATATTCCATTAAAAAAATTACTTCATATAGTATTATCCAGGACTGCTGCAAACAACAGAGAAGGCACTATATTTCTCAAGAGATTAAATAATGTATTTAGTGTCTTCATAGCATTGCTCTGTCACGAGACACATCTTGGTATCTATTCTACTCTGTATAACAGATAGTACATTAACATTAACTTCCTCAGTAGGAACACCAAGTCTTCCAGATCCTGTTCCATCTGCTTGGCAGGAAATAAAGTATTCCCTAGTGTTAGCCAATGAATAAATTTTTTCTTCCAAAAAACCAAATTAAAATCATGGTTTATGTACTAAAAAGCTTTTCCTCACAGTCCTACAGAGGAGAAGTACAAGTAGCATTTTCGGTTGTTTTTCTTAAAAAAAAAGTTTGGGTTTCTTTGCATTTATTTAATATCGGATGATTTCTAAAGGAAAAGATAGGAAGAGTTATGACAAATACATTGACATCAGTAGCATGTCTTTAAGACAATCCATTGCTTACATTCCTTCTCAAATTTCCAAACCAGAAATTAACTAGCAGGTTTTAATTTGGTAGCTAGATTAAAAAAAAAAAAAAATAGTTGTTATCTCAGATACTTACTTTTAATACATAACTGGACTTATTGGAACCCATTTCTTCAAAACATTTTCCCATCCATAATAGAGTTTAGGGAATTAACACATAATGAAATCTGTAAAAAAAAAAAAAAAAAGGAAAATCAAAGTATAGTCTCAAAATGAAATTTGAGTAATTTTCTTTGATTATAGAAAAAAGTTTGCCTAACTTTTAAGTAAAAATTGAATTTATCTTCACCTTCCCAACACCATATGTATTCACTTGAGAAAAGTGGACATTGATTCATTGCCTAATTGTTACAGGAAGACAAATATGACAGTGAAACCAGATATTTTGCAAGTTAAAGTGTGCTTTTATTATTAACAGTGCATTGTAATGTGATTTCTTAAGTGAAAATTATAATCTGAGAACAGGTTCCTAATTTAGACAATACTGGGGTTTTATAGTACAAAAAAGATAGGACTGGAATGAAGCCCCAGTTTCAGAAGGAATTTAGTATGTCTGGGAATAGTCCTGCAATCTGTCGTTTCTGTTTTCTTTGTTACTACATATACCACTGGTATTTTTGATTTATTAATGCTCCAGAACATAACACCCTCCAAACCTATAATAACTATTGCAGTGCATTATAGTAACAGTTAAACACTACAAACTCTACGAAAAAAGGTTTGGTTTGCTGATACAGGTTTGACCTACATTAGGCACTATAAAGATAATAATTCAAAGCAATGTAATCAGTGAAGCAAATCTTTAAAGGAATACAAAGCCATTTCTGGAGACAGAAATTTACCTGGAAGGTTTGTTTCTGATTTACTAGATGATGGTCACTAGTTTTTCAGCTAAAACAACTGCAAAACCACCATGTTACTCAGCTTTAATCTTGCTTTGGCATCCCCCCTCCATTAGACAACTCATTGTTTCTCAACATGAACTTGTTCAGAAAACTGAAATGCAGATATTTAGTTCCATTCCTAAGGTGACTATCATAATCCCAGCAACTGGTTACATTTTATGGCAGTATTTTATTAATGTTTTTTCTGTCTGGAAGATTAGTTTTGTCAGAGGTTTATTCATTCACAGTAGCCGCCTGTTCCCAATCTCAGTCGCTGTGTTCTCAACCCACCCTGAAGGCTTGTTTTCTGAAGTAGCTGCAAGAAAATGTTCTCTGCTGTGTGCCTGATATCTGTCTCCATGACTGCTCCAAGGACAGCCATTTAACTGAACATATCTGACAGTATGCTGACCCCATAGGCAGGCTTGGGAAAGTAAAGCCCTCTAGGTCCTTTTGTTACACGTTAGATTTGTGCACGGCCAGTAAGACTTCAGGATAAGAAGTCTTACATATCTCATTTGATTTCAGTTATGTATGCTCTAGAAGTAAATTACAAGAGGCCTTCTTCAAGGAGGTCAACTGTTAACTGCTTAGGACCTAGTAGAAGCTGGTAAAATTCCCCTCTGACTCATCTACATTGTTCATCCTTTGAATTCAGCTTAACCTTTCATGCCCTGAAGTCCTTTGAAAGGCCCTGTGCAACAGGTCTGTAGTGTGTTGAATCATGCAGAACTGGTGAGGGAACAGTCTGCTGTGCTTAAAGCCTTGTTACAGGCAATAGAGAATACAACTTGCAAGCTCAGTCAAGAACTTTTAATTAGTCTAGTTGCTGTTTGACCAGTATAATAAAAAATACAACAAATGGTAATAAGCAGTCCAGTTAAATATTTTTAGTGATTTACCTGCCTGCAAACAATATAGGAAAGAAAAGTACAGGAAATTCTCTAAGAGTTATCAGTTTTGTTTCCCCAAAATTTTCTCCACATAAACATATGGCTATGCAAAACTAAAACTGGGTTAAAATATTTGAAATTTTTAATTAGATACTGGCCCAATATATATTTTAAGTAGCAAATTAAATATAGCTTAGTTATTATATCTTAGTACAGTACCACTGCTGCATAATGCTTAGATTTTACATTTTAATGCAAACTTTGATGCAAGTAATATCAAATAGATAATTTTAAATAGACAAAGCAGCTTTGTTCTTGCATCAAATTTTAATGTAATCAATATGGTCTATATTCACTTTACACCAAACAAAAACTATCAAATTTTCCTTACAATGGAAAATATCGAAAGAGAATGTAACTGATTTCATTATCATTTCTCTGTCATACTGTGAACAGAGGTTGATAACAAGCAGAGCAGTTTCAACAAACGGAGGTTTTACTGTCACTCTAATGAAAATAAGATTAAAGAGGCGCTGAAACTATGAAGGAAGACTCATTAAAAAATAAGTCTCAATATAGCTTTAATTAAAAAGGAGAATGCTGCTAAAAACATACATTGTTTACAAAATCAAATGAAAAAATTTAGATTTACCTAAAACTGTGTGTATGTCAATAAGTTCAGCTATTAAAATTAATAGAGGATAGTGCATGTTACTTTGAAATTTTAAACTGGGTTCGGATTTTACTAAATGTATTTAAAAGTAATGCTGAGAACCTGCCCTGGTGAGACCGCATCTGTGTCCATTTCTGGGCCCCTCAGTTCAAGAGGGACAGAGGACTGCCAGAGAGAGTCCAGCGCAGAGCCACAAAAATGATTAAGGGAATGGAGCATCTCCCTTATGAGTAAAGGCTGAGGGAGCTGGGTCTCTTTCGCCTGGAAAAGAGGAGATTGAGGGGTGACCTAATCAATGTTTATAAATATGTAAAGGGTGAGTGTCAGGAGGATGGAGCCAGGCTCTTCTCTGTGACATCCAGTGATAGGACAAGGGGCAATGGGTTCAAGCTGGAACATAGGAGGTTCCACTTGAATATGAGAAAAAACTTCTTCACAGTGAGGGTGACAGAGCACTGGAACAGGCTGCCCAGAGAGGTTGTGGAGTCTCCTTCTCTGGAGACATTCAAAGCCCACCTGGATGCGTTCCTGTGTGATCTGATCTAGGTGTTCCTGCTCCGGCAGGGGGATTGGACTAGATGATCTTTCGAGGTCCCTTCCTATCTCTAACATTCTGTGATTCTGTGAATAGGTTACTTGTTTCTTTAGTCCTAGCTTTTGTACTCCTTAAAAACTAAATGAGATTTTCCATACTGTGAGTGTACATATGGACCTTAATTTTATAATATTAACATATTTATTTCACTGTAGTGCCAGTGGTGGTAGTTTTAACTTAGCTTCACACCAGTGCAGTGCATTGTACCTTCTATCCAGAAGCTCCAGGTTAGAAATTGTAGTTGCTGTGGACAATCTTTGTTTCGTGCCAGAGTGAAACAGCACGTATAGTCGTGAACACTCATACCCAGTGTTTTGCCAGTCTGTTTATACGTTTTGTGTTCTTCTTCACTGTGGTCTTTTTTTTTTTTCCTTTTCACTTTTTTTTTTTTTTTTCTTTTTCCTTGAGGAAGGTAGACTACCTCATGTTGTGTCTCCAGCTTTCACTGAAGGTTTAACTGTTTACCTTTCTCAATTGCTTTAGTCTCTTTTGCAAGCTTATACATACAAGACCTATCTGTAGATTAATTCTTACTATCTTGTGGAAAATTGAGACCATTGCCTTTTAAAATTTTTAGCAGCTTACTCCAAAGCCTAGTACCTTATTCTGGCGTTTGTCTTCAAGTCGAGTTTCCTTTGACAACTTTGGAATAACTTATTCTTCTCCATAGATGAGGACCTTTGTAATACTAAACTGAACAGACATTCTTCCTTATCAAATGAATACTTAGAATAAGATAATGCTTAAGGACCTGTATAAAGCTTTATTCAACAGTTCATCCCACTCTATTTTCTTGTTTTATTAGAGTGAATCTCCTCAAACTAATCTTCTCTTTACAAGAATTTTGCATAGTAAAACGTAACTTCATAATGCATCATTCTGTTAATGAAAAAGGCAACATATCAGCCATTAACATCGTTCAACAATGTATGAATCCAAATATAGTTGTTATTAAAACAGTATTCTCAACTAAAGGTTACAATACTCAATTCTTTCTGTTGTTTTTTGTTCTTTCACACAGCCTCATGTTTTCCTTGTTAATATATTAATAAAACCAACAAACTTTGGATTTTTTTTTCTTAATATATTGGAATGAAGGCAGTATATTTATTTTGAAAATCTCTAATTTGGTTCTTGCTTGCTGTTTTGTTTTTTTGTTTTTTTTTTCTTTGTGACTTCAGTAAAAGTCAAAAATAAATTATCTCTTAGAGGGAAAAGCACTATGTTATGGATGACATAATGAAAATCTCCTTAACAGTGTTTTCTTTTAAATGTCATCTATGCATTTCATAACTGCCTTACAAAACTATAATACAGTACTCTTCAGATGCAAGCTATGATGCTAACTTCTTATCTGCTGCTTCCTCACTAGTATACAAAATACAGAACCTACCTCCTCAGTTGTCACCCTCAACCTGAGCAGTGACATCTCAAAGAGACAGAATGGAAAGAGAAACAAGTCCTTAAAAAGCCCGAGGAAGTAGATGACTGAAGATGAATTATTCCCTGAGCTGCAAAACAAGAAAAGGAAGAATGAAAAGACTGACAGAAAATACAGGAAAACAAGAAACTTTGCCAATAGGTAATAAAGGAGAGAGACAGTCATAGTGAGCATAGAGTTCACACAGTGAATACCAGATAGATAAATGCTGAAAGACAACTCCAGGTCCTCTGGCTACAATGAAAAAGTCATGTCAGTCGAGTATTCCTTCCTCCACCCATACTTTGGAAGTGGTGTTTGGTCTTTTATATCCTTTCATACCTCCTCACCTTCTCCAGTATTCTCTCACACTGCTTCTTTCCAAAGAAATAACCTGTGACTTTAGTAGTTCCAAAATAAGTTTCTATGAGTTTTCAGATTTAAGATTTTTCCCCTTCAACTCAACAAGACATATGCAATTATCTGTGAAAAGTTACTGATAAAAATAAATTACATTATTTTTGATAGTCAATAAGGAAAGGAAATATGTAGATAGAATTCAACTCTTTTAAGATGAAAAGTATGATGAAAGGTAAAATGATGCATAATCGTGATGTACACAAGCAATCCTACTATCCTCTTTTTTCCTAAGCAGAGAAAGATAGTTCAATGCTAAATGAACAGTTAGGGAGCTATCAAAAATTAAATAATGAAACTCTTTCAATTTTTAGGTGATGGTTAGATTGTTGGCTGCAGATTTTCATAAATATATTTAATTTGTTTGTGTTAATTATGTGCTGTATTTTTAATTGTGAAGTATTGCCAGAAGATCTCCTATACTGTTAGCTTTCCTGATATTGACATTACTATGGGGTTCACTCAGGCAAGCATATTTTAGATTGCTAAGATACAGGAGCTGTTTCTGTTGTCTTATTCCACTCCCTGTAAAACACTTTGATCAACAGTATGCAAAACATATAACACACTGACACTGAATCAAAAAGAAGTTTAATATCCATCACAGTCCCTTTGGTTCACTTATCCACACTGCAACACTCTTGTTCATAACAGTGACTGTTAAATACAACACTCTGATAGCTGTAAATAGTTAAAAAATTTGCACATACATATATACAGAGATTTATCTGTCAACCTTGATCACTTGTCCTTGGCATTTGTAGTCACACAAACCTACTTTTATTACTATTTTTTACCTCACCAATCTACAATTTGTTATCTGCATGTTGACTAACATTTACTTCCTCCATATCCAAAAGGAAGAAAAAAAATTCATTGGCTAATTGAGATAGTCATGATGTACAAAAATTGCGTAATAATAGAGACTATTTTGTTATTTATATATCATAGGGCTCGTGCTTGGTTAGGAGAATTTAATTGAAAGGTCAAGTAATTCTGGAAATCTTTTCCAAGGCATAAACCATTTTATGCCTTAATCTCAGAAATAGTTTAGTATGTAATATGTACTCTGAAGTTATAGTAAAAATATAAGGAAGAGAAAAAAAAAAGTTGAGATATATCAAAAACCTTAGGTCTCTAGTTCACTCACAGTTTCTCATTGTCTGTATACACACAGCATAAATCTCAGTTTATCCTCAGCCTTTGTATTGTAGGAAACAGACTACTGTCCTTCAAACTGAAACACAGGGTTTTATTCTGAGCCTCCGTTTATTCGGTGTTGGCTCCCAGTAGATAGTATAGACAAGATGGTTTCAGGATGGACTCCCTGTACCTGCACAGTCTTTTAACACTAATTCTGCAGGCTTTGCAGTCTCCAGCATTACCTCATGCCATTGCACCATAGGGTATACAAAGCAAATCCTCCATTTCGTTATATAAACACACCTTTCTGATGAGCTACATTACTTCAGACTCAGTATTGAACCAAACAATAAATAAATAAACAAGACAAAATATATTTTTTGCCTCAGGGGCACAAAAACATTATTAACCACAGAGAAGACACAAGACCAAGTGCCTTGAGGTCACATAAATGAGAGATCCACGCGGTCCTGACAAACCATTCTGCTCCCTGAGCTGGGAGCTGACTCACTGAGCAGAATAGATGTAGCATTTGTGAGTTCCTTTCCCAGAAACATTTGCTTGGTTTGAAGTGTTCTGTTGCACATACCATGCTTTGAGACTTTAAATTATTCTTTTTCATATTTGAAGATATTTTATTGCACACTCTTTTTCATGACTAAATATGGTATTAACCTGGAAAAAAGCGTGGGCCTGAAAGATGCTTCTGTTGCTTCCACTATGACATAATTTATTTGGAAAGGTTAAATTTAAAACGTATACTTCATAAACTGTAATGAGACATCATTCTACAGCAAAAAGATTTTGAAAAGCTTTCTGTATGGAATAATGACAACCTACGGGAATTTGATTATTTAAATGTAGGTGTAAGGAGACTGACAGACGAGTTGCTTATCTCCACCTCAATTTCTCACAAGGTAAGTACTTCAAAGAGTAAAGGCTTCTCACTTAGACTACAGTAGTGTACCGAAGTTAATCAAAGTTACTAAACTCCTTTGAGAAAGGTTAATATTATTTTTGCTAGCAGATACTCGTTAGTAAGTGTCATGATGGGTACTAGCAATGCATTGTTTTTAATGTAGCTAGAAGACATAGCAAACATGGCAATCTTCCAGGTGTCTTGGTTTCCAATTAGTGCCAGAACAAAAATGATGGATATTCCTGAGTTTGGTTGGTGTTATTTTTTTTTTTATTTTTACACAACAGTTCAAATACTCTGTGATTAATTTGCAATAAGGTGAAGATATACCACAGATAGACTAAAAATATCACTTCTACAATCAAAAAAATTTAATAACATAGCAAACAGCTAACTAATTAATTCATCTTAATGAATCTTAAACAAAAATCACAATCAGCTTGGTTTTTTTTGTTTTTGTTTTTGTTTTTTTTTTAATTATTCCCTATTCATTTATTGCCGTCTTTCCTTGCAACAAATGTGGATACCAGGAATTAATGTATTCATGCTAATTTGTGCACTGGCAAAGGAAAATAAAGAGGTTATTTAATACTCTGAAAGCATAATGTTGCAAACTAATCAAAAGAATTGTGAAGGATGTACTTAAATGTTCCATTTTGAAGTGGTACAAATTAAAGCATCAGCTAAACTCAAGGAATGCAGTAAATATTAAATTACATTTGATTTGCCAAAAAGAGCAAGAATATGCATTTTATGAAGTTATTCAGGGCTTTTCTAGGTAATAATCAAACCCTAAACCATCCCATTTTATATATCTCTACGTCATTATATTCATGTGAATATGTGGGTGTATAGGAATTTCATCATATGGCTTATATAGTGTTTAACTCGCACTAAAATGAGAGCAAGAGTTTTCTACCTGTACACAGGAGTCCTTAATAAGGTGTACACCATTACTCTGAGCATTTATTAGAAAAAAAAATTACAGGCTTACTTATATTGCTTTTCTTCAAAGATTCCATCTGAGTCAGTGGATCTATTACCTCCTAATGCACACATAGATGAGAGCAAATATATTTTTGATACAAATTCAGTGCAGCCATGGTGGAACTAATTTCCCTTAAATTTAGCTAACACAGGTTAGTCATCTGAACTTTTTCAATATTCAGCAGAGAAAGACAGACACCTCCAGAGGGTAATACAATTAGCCTACTTGAAATAGTTATTCAATAACAGATTTTACCTGGAAGCAAAGCCAGTTTAAGGAGCTTCCATTCCTTCTGCCTCTTATTCTTGCCTATTTAGTGCTGTTTGCCGTAACTGCTGAGCGTCAGATTAGTGATACAATCTAAACGAAAGATTTAAACACTGTGCTTTCCATTTCCTGAAGTCTTATTTTTAATATGATCATTTCAGTCATACAGTTCCTGGCGCCTTGTCACTGACCGATCAGTGCTGTGTCCATTGAAGTGAACAACCAAGTTCTGAAGTGTGTATATCATATATGATGACTCCATACTGGGTGGATATCACAAAAAAAGCCCCAAAACAAACCAAAACAAAACCAAAAATGCCAAAGTATATGATATTCCTATTTGTTCTTGTATGTTTACTTTGACCAAGACATTTGTTTCTCCAAGAGAATAAATTGTTTGGGGAAAAGATCCCTTTTATTCCTATTCAAGACTTCTTATTCAGTTACTGCCATATATGGCATTTAAGAAGGGCTAGATCAATTCTTAACACACTACCAGAATAACTTTGCAAGTGATAAAATAAGAACCACAACAAGTGTGTTGCTTTTGAGTTTTTGTAGTAGCTTCACTTTTCTATATTGGCAGCATGACCACTTCATGGTACCATGTTTTTCACTAGTTTGTCCATACAGAAGACTGATTCAAAATCATTTGCGCTTTAGGGATTGCAGAGATTCTCCCCACAAGACGAGTTCTCAGAACAGACATCTCTCATAATTTCAAATCAAACATTTAGTACCTGAAATAAGCTTCTTAAAGGACACGAAAAGACTAAAACACATATTAAGAATTCAAAACCTATTTTCAAAAAAAAGGGGACAGAAGTGAGAAACTGGTTATCTGAGGAAGACTAATTTCCAGAGCAACACGTATTTCTCTTTCTAATTCAAATTGAACAGACTGATGTGATTTCACGGCTTTCCCTATATGGTTTCCCCTTACATTCTCCCTGAAGCACTCGTTTAAATGTCAGCAGCCCAACAGCAGAAGTGAACCTTCACACTCAGGTGGGATTCATGTCTCCTTTCTTGAGTGGTTTAGGTGATGAATATGTAATCTAATGCCCAGCAGTGGCCAACAGAAATAAAAAGGCATTTCTGGAATGAGATTTGTTTGCATGTCCTGATAGCTATATTTATCTCTTCATATCTGGAGATTCACCACCCACCTATCTGGGAACTCCTCTTGGTCAGCTGATGTTTGGTGACAGCAAGTCCACTCACAGCTATCCCATGAATGAGCTTTATCTATCTAACACCTACCTTAACTCTTCTTTTATGCATACCTTTCTGCGATATCTGAGATATCTGAGAACAGAATGCAGATATGAACTGACATGATGGCAACACACATGACCAAGTATTTGTTGTAGGCACCACTAGCCAGTGCTGACAAAGGATAGATTTAACAGAGGATGGGAAGGAAGTATCTTTTTACTCCTTTATGATCTTGTAGAGTGAAGCATTTGTTCCCGTGTCTTGTGGTACCTCCCAAGGTGAATGGCTTTGAACTTTATTTACATTTTTACCTGATGGTAAATGCTGAAGAACCTCCAGGAAAAAACAGTAATTTGGAGGGAAAACTTTAGTCCTGTTAAAAAGAACATGGCTTCCTGCTGCCAAATGAATGCTACAGGGTTTTGTACTGAGTGTTTTTTCTCCAAACAAAACTTATTTGTAAAGTTTAAATCTTTTACACTTCTGCTGGCCATTAAAGAGTGGTTGGCATACAAAGATACTTTTGCTCTGTGAAATGAACAGACATACCAAGGTACTGCTGTTAAAGAAGGAAAGAGGAAAAAGAGCTACTCTAAAATAAAAACGCATGCATTAGACATACTTTGGATGCATACCAGGTGCATAATGTCAGTCAGTTTTCTTGTTTTCCCTTTTTTTTTTTTTTTTTTTTCCTAATAGCTATGAAATTCAGTTTCTGAGGCAGCTTTTATAAGATTTGGAAATTCTGGAGGGCTGTTGACTTATCAGCAGAACACAGCTTATCATGTAAATGTGATTCATGCAAATTTCCAAAGATAACAGGCAGACACATTTATAATCTCAATGAAAAAGTCTTTCAATTGGTGAGATGAGAAACCCGTGAAACTTGGTTCTATTTATTGACTTGCAACAGATATGGAAGAACGCAAATAAACTGGGCTTATTTTTAAAGGAAGTAAATAGATACTCAGGATATTTCTCCCTTTTTTTTCAGAAGTCTTCTAATCATAATAATTATGGATAAAAAATTAAGCAATTTAATAATGTATTGTTATTCCCCTTCATTACATTATTATTATTAATTATTATTATTATTAATTTCACTCCCCCTCTGATTTCAGTCTCTACAAACAGGAAAATTGAGAAAAATGTTGCAAGGATTCCTTTAATACTTCTTCAGTCCAAATTTCTCACAGGACACCTCTCGTTTTGGGTGTCCAAGTTGATATATGTAATTGATATTCAGTATCTCTGAGTACCTGTAAAATATAGATTCAGGATGTTTCTAAAAAAAATCATGTTTCCAAGTTTTAGTCACCTGGCATCACAGCTTAAAAATTAATTTTGTATATCTGACAAATCATAGAATCATAGAATCATAAAGGTTGGAAAAGACCTCAAGGATCATCAAGTCCAACCCAACACCACCTAACTCACTAAACCATGTCCCTAA
>NW_010146097.1:76616-84279 GCF_000699245.1 Pterocles gutturalis
GCTGTCAACCAACACCCCCAGGTCCCTCTCTGCTGGGCAGCTTTCCAGCCACTCTCCCCCGAGCCTGTAGTGTTGCAGGGGGTTGTTATCACCAAAGTGCAGGACCTGGCACTTGGCTTTATTGAACCTCATACAATTGGCCTCAGCCCATCGGTCCAGCCTGTCCAGATCCCTCTGCAAAGCCTCCCTACCCTCAAGGAGGTCAACACACCCTCTCAGTGTGGAATCATCAGCAAACTTAGTGAGGGAGCACTCAATCCCCTCATCTAGGTCATCAATAAAGATGTTAAGCAGGACAGGCCCTGAAACCGATCCCTGGGGAACACCACTGGTGACCGGCCGCCAACTGGACTTAACTCCATTCACCATGACTCTCTGGGCTCGGCCATCCAGCCAGTTTTTTATCCAGCAAAATAATAAGTTTTGAGATATTACGTAGCTATTTAAAAGAGGTACTGGGGGTGACATGGGGCTGTCAGAATTGACTGTACCTCTGATGTTTTCCTTGTATTTCTAAATTAATCCATCTCAGCTATGATCTGAGTTAGCACTGCATAACGCTGACAGAGGGGCATAAGCAATTCCTCTATTCACATAAGAGATAGGCCACATGCCCTGTGTGCTACACATTTTCTTGTGAGATTAAATTAATTCAACATACTTCAGTCTTTCCTTTGAAAAGGCAGGAACAGAGTTGTCTTCTTAAAATAGAGTATTGAGTGGAAACACAAAATTATGAAAAGAAAAAAGATTAAATAATCTATATGTATAAATATTATTTAAGATTTCTCCTGTAATATCCTTTTTCCAGTAGTGAATGTTAGGCAAATTTCCCCACAAGCTCTACAACTCTTCTCTTTAACTGTCTGACTTCTCTTCAGAAGAATGCCAAGCATTGCCATAGGTTTAATCTTACCATCTGTCAAGGACTAAATCTATCCTGACCAAAGCATTTCAAGTTCAGTGGAGGATCATGCTAAGGTTTTAAACCAAATTGCTTTGTGTTGCTCTTACACAGTTTGCAGAGATGGTCTTACCAGTATTCAACTCCCTGTTGCTCTATACTTATCCTCAGAAACTAATTGACAATTTAGACAGCATAAGCATACAGTAAACAACACAGTGATGTAGTCTTGGCACATAAATCATTGCAAGTGATTGCAAAACTGTCACAGGTATTACTTGTTGCTTATGGGAAGAATGCACTTTGGAAACGTATTTAGCAAAACTTTTGTACTTTTTACTGTGAAGGAAGAAACATTTAGTGATGCAAGTATGGGAGACCTGAAGGACTGTGAGTCTGACTCTTACAATTTGATAATTTCATTATATTCAGATCTATGCAGAAGAGTTTTGCTCAGTACTGGTTATTATGCCAAGGCTGGATTCCCTTAAAGTCTTTTTTAACTTCTGTTGCAGTTAAGTCTGTTTTAAAATTGCTTTGATGAAGTATCTGATATTTCAGATTTCTGGCATATTCGAATTTCCTACTGTGGTCTGATCATTTTCTGAACAAAAGCAGAAGTCAGTTGCTCTCAGTCCAACTTTTCACACAAAAAGCCTGGCCTCTTATGGTAGAACTTAGGGAAAAAAACCCAGTCCAAACCAAAATAATAAAAGAATGGAAATGCACTCCTTATTTTTCCTTCTGTGTTGGAAATTATGCTTCTGTTTGTGTGTGTGACAGAGAGAGAGAGTGTTTTACTAGTTTAGAAAAACAATAAATTTTTCCTATAGAAAATGTTAGTTGCATGCCTCATTAACGTGACACAATGCCGTGTTGATGGCGTTTGTCTTTTCATTACAACCTAATAGTATATGGGGTCATAAATTCAAGGTTAAGAATGATACAGAGTTGACCTTTAATAAAAATGCAGCAGTTCTAATAATAAACAAGTGAGTATCTTAAATCATATTAGAATCATTCTTTTGTAACTGAATAATCTACCCTCCACTTACGATGAAAAACATTAGATGTGGATATTCAGGAAATGAAAAGCTAAAATCTATGGGAAAGGTAATGATCTCTGAAAATTTTCTCTAATGACTAATTTGTGGCTCAGTGGATTTCAAGAAATTATTGGTTTTTGAAATTGATTCTATCAACTAAGGAGATAATGAAAATCATTAGGCTGAATAAAGTAAAACAGCAGATTTGTTATGTGGAGCTCTATTACATGAGCCTCTATTTCCCACAAAATTTGGAAGTATTTTTTCTTAAACTGAACTACTGTGTCAACTTATATCATGGGACAAATTCTGATAACACTGCTCTCAATGGTAAATTTTCATTAACCTCAGTCGAATGGGGATTTGGCTCTGATTTTTATCCGAAAAAGTGCTGTGATCAGTGAGAATTTCAGGTGCTCAATATTGCTCACAACATGTCTGATTCAAGTTCCATTTTTTTCACATTCAAGCAGAATAAAAGGATTTTAATCTTCATTGTCAGCTCACAGACAACATCTTACAAGACCAATGCTGAAGTCAAAATTCCACTAGCAATTCATCCTGGTGACATTTATAGGCCTTACTCACGATCAGACTTAATAAACCAGATGCTGTACAAATTACAGAAAGACAGATCCTGTACTTAGAAAAGCTCAATAATTCAAAATGCAGTATTCTCCTGGAGACAATCCAAAATGCTGAAAATATCTGTGATATAATATTATAAGTGACTGTATCAATCCTAACCATTGTTTTTTACAATACCCTACATATTATTTTTCTTTTTAGTACCATGATTTTAGTTTCCAACTTTAGATGTAAACTGCTTTTACAAATTAATCTCTGCTATAAACACCACTGAATTTTATTCCTATAGCTGTATTTAGTTACATTATTGTTTGGAGTTATTCTTCACCGATACTTTGCTTGTTTAAAATGTTGTTTAATTCCCTATTATGGTATACAAAACAAGAGATAACTTACTAGACATTTATTAGTTGCTTACAATATTGTTATTTAAACTAGATTAGGAAAAAGATTTTAAATACAATATTTTAGGGTTAACAATGTCTACAAAGGTTTTAAATTCTCAGAGTTCAGTAATCTTTTTATACCTCGTTTTTTGTGGGGGTAGGAAATGCTAACAAAAATAACCCGAGAAACCCACCAGCAGACTCATCTGCACAGTGATGTGTGGAGAATCAAAAAGCAATGCTAATTTTCTACTGAGGTGGAGGGAGGCCTGCTGATGTCTAAGTAGCGGTGTTGATAGTGTGCAGTGTCCTTAACTGGAGGAAAACACTGCTGGGGTAAGTCCTTTTTCTCTGATCTTCGTCTCTTTTTTGTGTAGAGCTTGCAGCTGTCTTTTATATCTTCTTGTTATCAGCTTTCTTTTTTTTTCCCTAAATATGGTAAATATATATATATATATACATATATACAGAAAATATACAGAGCTGTTCTTTTTTTTCTCTCTCTTTTTTTTTTTTTTTTTCTCTTTAAAGCCCTAAGAACGATGCTACCCAACTCTTAAGGCTGTATTTTTTAGTGATCAGTAGCTTGACTATGTACAGTTCATAGAATCACAGAATATCTCAAGTTGGATGGGACCCATAAGAATCATCAAGTTTAACTCTCTGCTCCTTGCAGGACCACCTAAAACTAAACTGTATAACTGAGAGTGTCATCCAGACACTCCTTGAATTCTGACACACTTGGTGTTGTGATGACTTCCCTGGGGAACCTGTTCCAGTGACTGACCACCCTCTCAGTGAAGAATCTTTTCCTAATGTCCAGTCTGAACTTCCCCTGACTCAGCTTCATTCCATTTTCTTGTGTCCTGTCACTGGTCACCAGAAAGAGGAAGTCAGCACCTCTCCTTCTGTATTCCCTCCTTGAGGAAGCTGTAGACTGCAAGGAGGTCGCCCCCCAACTTTCTCTTCTCCAAGCTGAACAAACCAAGTGACACCTAAGTCTTGTCCTTAAGGCCTTTCACCATCTTGATTGCCCTCCTCTGGACACATTCTAATAATCTGTTGTCCTTCTTATATTGAGGCGCCCAAAGCTACAGAGTACTCAAGGTGGTTATACCCTCATGGATGCCTGTTATCATCCTGTGCTTGCACTCTCAGGAGCTCTGATAAAGTAGAATAAATATCTGTTATCTTCTTAGCCATAGCGGCCTTTGGAAGAGGTTCTTCAAGACAACTGTGATGGGTTTTTCTTTCAGAGACAATTAAAGGAATGGAAGCATCCAATGGCTAACTGGAATTTGAATAAAGGCTAGAAGTAACCTAAAAATAGGTAATACAGGACTCAGGATTATGTCTGTCTTCTCTTGTACCTGAAATTGTAGAGTTATCCTTTTCATGCACACGCATGCATACACACACAGAAAATCATTGAGACTTAAATTCCAGGCAGGAGCTTTGGCCTTCTGGAAGCAATGGAACCATGACACAATAATATAACTTCTTACCATTCCTGTCAACATTTAAAAGGCACGGTGCTAAAGAGAAAAACCCAACAACTCTGAACCATGCTTTGTCCATGTAAAGAAAGTGCTAAATAACTTATTAATAAACTAAACATACTTTTTTTTCTAACCTAGATGCCCTTCTCACTCTTATAAATGTATTAAACTTCCAGTTTTACTTCAAAGCTCCTTTGATGATTTTTGAATTTCCTGCATCAAGTGAGAACCTATGTAAGCAATGTTTTTTGTTCCTAATAACTTCTTTACATGGATGGCTACTTTGGATTTCTGACATCAAAAAGTAGCACACTGTTTATTTTCCTTACCTCAAAAGATAAGTACAGTGTTGGCAAAACAAGGAACAGTATATATGAGGTAAGTTTGTTCAGAAAATTTTGGAAGTAATGGCTTGATATAATTAGTAAAGTTGATGTAATTTACCAGCCAAATGGACTTTTCCCCCCTGTGTCTTACTGAAACCAATGATTATTGGCTGATCTCTGTTTAGGATTGAGCATGTCATTAGATGCCGAAGATTTTATTAGCACTAGAAAGTCACCTGGGTAAACTTAATATGTTATAAAATTATGGCCTGAATACAAATTTAACATGCTTGGATATGGAAAATGTCTTCATGGAACAAAATGTCTATGTGCCTCAAATGCTGATGACTCTTAAAATACTGTGTAAACTTGTATTTAGGAGATTTAGCATTATCACTCACCTTGGACAGAGGAAAATCTTTTCTCACTGTTTAGGGAAGGGAAGATTGGAAAAATGCTGTTAAGTGGACGATCAACTGACATTCACATTTTTAAGGAAAGTGAAATAAGCTGCATGCCACAGGAGAAAGATAATGTCAGTTAACTAACATTAAATGATATATCCCCTCTGAATTGAAGATTGCATCCTGAAACAAACAAAAGTATTCAGGAGAGACAAATATTTATCAATACTTTCATCCTGGCTAATTACAACTTACCTTTCAAAACTGAACATCAGATTTGGATTTAGTTTGTTAATCTTTGTATTATGGTGAGCCACTGGACAAAGGGACCCAATAAGATTAAAATTTACAGCTCTTTGTGAAAAACAGAAAAAAAAAAAAAGCCACTTCCTTTTCAGTTTCTCTCTACAATTTAATCGAATGTGTTAGCAAGCAAAATTTGTTTGGTGAAGATTACACAGTCAGAAAATTGAATTTTTACTTAAATTGCATCCCACAGTGTAAAAAAATCTCATGTATAGAACTGCTTTGTAATAGGCCAGATCTATACCTTCCACAGGCAATATTTTTCCTTAAAAATGTCTGTTGTGGATGATAGTTCAGCAGATGCCAAAACCGGAGATCTGTGGCATCTTTCAAAATTGACAAATATATGTCGACAAGCTTAAAAAAGGATGAGCTGACAGTCAATGATAGTCAGCAAGTTAAAGTGACCCCAAAAACCATTCTACAAATCTACTATGCTTGCATTTTTCAAAAGCTGAGTAAGATAAATTCAGTAGTGTTACAAACTCTGCTTCTCATTACTATTATTTGTAACATGAACTACATTTCTACAGTAGTAGCTCCATGTTCTCACATAATTAGTTCTTAAAAATAGATCTTAACCAAGGCATTTCCCTGATATAGCGTGATATGCTTTGCACATTCTTCACTGCTTTTGAGGCAGCAGGAAGAAGTGCAGTACAACCCTGAAGATCTTAATGGTTTCATTCATTCATCCATGTAGGCCAGAAGTGGAAGAAATGTCCTGGAAGGATAAAAAGCATTAGATACAGCTTCTAAAAATAATAATTGTTTATTTGTTTTGCAAAGGGACCAGTGATGGCAGTTTATGAGAACAGCTGAAACTAAACAGCAACAAAACCTAACAAAAGAAAGTATGTTGAAAGATGATGAATTCAAAGGAACAAAAATTGATTCTGATTTCTATAATATTTAGGTCAATATAGAATAGATCTTGATGATCTTGATGAGAATCCTTAGGTACTTGGACACGGACTGAAGCCTACACTAAGGCATTCATAATTAACCGATTTTTTCTGTCTTTTTTTTTTTTTTTTTTTAAATAGAAGAATAGATAGATATTTTACTTCCAGAGCCAGACAAAAAACTCTTCTTGAAATACTAGAGCACATTTCAAACTCAGTTACACACAGAAAGCAATTCCTTTTGGCAGTTATTTAGGCTAAATGCAGAGACCATAAAATATTACAGATTTTCATTTAAAGATCCATATTATAATTAATCTAGTGTTCTGATTTTTTTGCTTACTTTGAGAAATAAAACCTTTATGAAGATCTTGCTTTTTTAAGGATCTTGTGAATTTCTGTATCTTGTTAATCATATGCCATTTTAGAAAACTTGACATATACAATTTTAGTCTAGAGGTCAAAAAACCAAACAATTCTAGGTGACACAATCCATCAACCTCATATTAAACAGAGAATGAGGTGTAGCTAGTACCAGTGTGAAAGAACAATAAACTGATAATTACTCATGGGCTAAAATGGTTTTGAACCTCACTTTTATACAAGACGTGCTGCTAATAAACCTGTTTATGTAAGTCAAAATACAACACAATCTACAGTATAGAGGTTTAAAGACTTTATTTTCCTTCTTCAATTCTGTGTACTCTGTAGATGACGACTTGGCTGTAGCTCACACAGGTTAACCTCTTTTTCACAGATCTACCCTGAGCACCACTACCGTAGTACTGATAGCAGGTACTGAACAGCCTTAAATCAAATATTAAGCTGTATTATTCAAAGTCTGAGAAAATAGTTGCGGGTTTCTGTATTAGCTAGAGAGGAAGGCAAAAACGCCAGGAGGCCTGCATGGATGAAAAGGAACTCCTGAGCAAAATCAAACAAAACAAGGAAGCATGCAGAGGGTGGAAGCAAGGACAGGTAGCCTGGGGACAATACAGAGACACTGTCTGTGAAGCCAGAGATCAGGTTAGGAAAGCTAAAGCCCAAACAGTATTAAATATGGCCAAGGATGTAAAGGGTAACAGGAAGAAGTTCAATAGGTATGTCAGCAACAAAAGGAGGACTAGGGAAAATGTGGGCCCCCACCGGAAGAAAGAGGGAGACCTAGTGACCCAGGATACAGAGAAGGCTGAGGGACTTAATGAGTTCTTTACCTCAGTCTTCACTGGCGAGAGCTCAAGCCACACTGCCCAAGTTGCAGAAGGCAAAGGCAGTGATTGGGAGAAGGAAGAACCTCCA
>NW_010146097.1:84412-85606 GCF_000699245.1 Pterocles gutturalis
TCTGGTGAAGTTCCTGCAGACTGGAAAAGGGGAAACATAACCCCCATTTTAAAAAAAGGAAATAAAGAAGACCCGGGAAACTACAGGCCGGTGAGTCTCACCTCGGTG
This sequence comes from Pterocles gutturalis, assembly GCF_000699245.1. Lineage (NCBI taxonomy): Eukaryota > Metazoa > Chordata > Aves > Pterocliformes > Pteroclidae > Pterocles > Pterocles gutturalis. Next base: position 84,521 of record NW_010146097.1, read on the forward strand.
CCTGGCAAGATCATGGAGCAAATCCTCCTGGAATCTATGCTAAGGCACATGGAAAATAGGCAGGTGGTTGGTGACAACCAACATGGCTTTACCAAGGGAAAATTGTTGTGGAAGGAGTGGGAACTTTACAGCTCTCAGTTTAGATCTATGATTGGGTCCTATCACAAATCTACGTCAGAATGCGACTGTCCTTGCTCACCTGTATGGAAATAGGTGATTTTTAGCTGTAGATAAAGAGACTCAAAAGACTATATGCAAAATTTGTAAAATCATTGTGAGAACTTGCATCTCAGATAACCTTGTTTTGGGTTTGTGTGGTGGGGTTTTGGCAGTGGGGAGGGGCTAAAGTGATGGCTCCTGTAAGAAGCTGCTAGAACTTCCCGCAGCTTCAAGTCAGACTCACCTCTGCCAAAGGCTGAGCCCATCAGTGTCTCTGTGAAGAAGAGGGGGCACAGTGCACGGAACAGCAGCATGGCCCAAGGCAGGGAGAAGGCATGCCAACCTGGTGAGGAAGGCTTTAAACTAACATTGCCGGGGGAGGGGAGCGTTAATCCATCCCACTCTTACCACTCCAATGACATAAAGGCCAGCAACAAATGCCCAGAGCCTGGAAAAGGTTCACGGGCTGTCATGAGGGTGGCTGGAGGGCAGCACACAGGAGGTCCAGCCTCTTTGGAAGCCCAATTCAACTGCTTCTATATGAATGCATGTAATATGGGGAAAAAAACAAGAAGAGCTGGAGGTGTGTGCACACATGCAGGGTTATGATCTTATTGGCATTACGGAGATGTGGTGGGATGGATCCTACGACTGGAGTGTTGGAATGCAGGGATACAGGCTCTTTAGGAAGGACAGCCAGGGGAGACGAGAAGGGGGTGTTGACCTCTATGTCAAAGACCAGCTGGAGTGCATGGAGCTCCACCTGGGTCAGATGAGGAGCCAGCAGAGAGCTTGTGGGTCAGGATAAAAGGGAGGGCAAGGACAGGGGACATTGTAGTGGGGGTCTGCTACAGGCCACCTGACCAGGAAGAGCAAGTGGATGAGGCCCTATATAGAAAGATAGGAGCAGCCTCATGCTCACAAGCC
>NW_010146098.1:0-22981 GCF_000699245.1 Pterocles gutturalis
CCCTCCTGAGGTGGAGAAGGCGCTTTCCTCTCCCCGCCTCAGTCGGCCGGGGATGAGGGGATGTGTGTGGAGGGGTTCGGCTTCCCCGGAGCCAGCTGGCAGGTGACGAGCCTGGCCTGAGGCGCGCGGGGGGGTCGTGCTCTCCCCCCTGCTCGGGCTGCGCTCCTCCCGCTTGTTTTCCGTGCGAGCGCAGGACGGATACTCTGGTTCTTCCTCCTCTGTGACCCCAGGGCTCGAGCCATATCTTTCTCCTCAGACATCCACTTTTTTTCTGAGTGTTTTAAGGAGATTTACTCATTTCCTTCTCTGCTTTGTTCCTGCTGCTTTTCCCCAAAGATATCTGTCGCCAGGAAGGAAGGAGAAGACCCCATTCGCTCTGGGAGCACCACGGTGATGTCGCTGATTTCCAGCGTGCCTGGAAGGCTCAGCTTTCAGATGCAAGAGTGACGTGTAGTTGTGAAGGCTGCTGTGCTTGTTCTTATCAGAGATCTGTGGCTGTTTGTCCTATGACAGAGCGTGATATGTTTAGATCTTGCACTAGACAAGATTAGATGGGCAGCATGTGAAATGGATGTCACTGGTAATTCTTAGCTAACATTAAATATATAGCTACTGGTGGCTAAGAGATTGCTCTGTACGTGGTGACACTTAAAGAGGCCTTGGCAGCTTGACATGAGGTTTTTTCTGCTAACGTTATTGGAAGAGCATAAGAAGGAGGGCAATGGCAGTTCCACTTGTCAACTTTCAATCTGCTAACCTGAAACTAGTATGTTTTTAACTCGGTGTAGTCATAGATGTTCATGTCCAAGAGGATTGTAGTCATGCTGGGATGCTGCATGAATGAACCTGAGAAGTATGTGGTTATGTACTCTGATAGCTGGTAAATACTCTGAAGTATGCAATAGATCAGTATTCTGCATTGCTATTTCTATGTAAGAAAATTAGTTTGAAACTGTCTCATGAATTTTGAGTGAGTGCTGAATAGGAAACTTTTTCAAGTGTTCCTTTTATTCGTTAGATACTGGGATCCAGCTGTGCCTTAACAGTTTGATGGTATGACTGTTACATTGTGCACTGCCAGATTGCTAAAACATCTCGTTATGTTAAATTATCTTATTTTGGTATTAAAATTAATGTTTTTTTCTGTGCAAACTTTGGTCTTGTATAACTTTTTATTTAGCTAGGAACAGGGATCTCTACTTCCAGTACTCAGTAGTGGCAAGAAAAACTTGGCTTCAGCTTGCTTTTTTTGGGTCATTTGCTCCGTTAGATTCTACAGGAAACTTCCCTCTAGTAAAGATTACAGGGCTGCAGTGAATATAATTGTCATGTTGCATGAGGCTCACCTTTCCAACTCTTATGAAGATTCTTGCTTTTGCTCTCATCCCATGATACCCCTTGAGAGTTGAGTGGAGGTCAGAGTTATGTTAAGTTAATGTTGCTTTAATGTACATTTCCAGTTTTAGAAGGATGGGTGTAAAATCTCTGTCAGTTTACTTCCAGCTTTTTTTCTGATTATAGTCAAAGCAGTCTCTCTGTTTATTTTATCTAAAAAGTAATCAAATATGAAATGAAAATCACCTGATGACAGTACATGTTAAAGGGAGGGGGGGTTGTATCCCAGAACTTGTATTATTGGAGCAGCCAGTATAACTGGAAAAACTAAACCCGTTTTTTCTATGTGCAAGCCTTATCTTGGTATGTTGTCTTTCAAATTGCATATGAAATAATCTTGAGTAAATACAACGAAGAATTTCAAGTTGAGTTGCTTGCACCATGGTTTGTGGCTGAGCTGCTGTTCTGGGTCTCTTGTTATTCCTGTTATTACGTACTGTTTTCTTGGGGGGTGCGTGCTTTCTTCATAGACCAGCTAGAAGCAATTCTCATTCCTGTTTTGCAATGATTTGGCAGTTCTTTTCCTTATAATGTTCTCTTCCCTAATTGTCAATACAATAAAAGCTATTTCATATTTTGTGACCTTCATATGACTTTCTCTTTTAGGGTGGAACTTTTAATATGAAAAAAGTGGTAATCTGCACAAAGAAACATTTAGTGCTATAGAAATAAGATTGCATATGAAGTATCAGTGGTGGAGTTTACATCCTGTCCTCAGAAGTCACTTATTGCATGTTCAAACAGCAGAACTGGACAGGCTGTTGAGCCTGTTGGCTTTAGCATAATCAGCTGCAGGAACATACATTGTAGACTATGTAGTCTATGTAGTGAGACCATTTTTTATCTTTTTTGAGTGTTGAAAATTAAAGTGGTGACTCAGTTTAAGTAATCTAGGATACTGTAATGTTTTAAAAACAAAACACAGTGTCATGACCAGTAAAGGTAATTATTTTTTTTCATCTTTTTTTTTGCAGAAGGTCTTCGTGTAACTGGCTGAAAAATGGTTCTGCAAGATGATAACTCCAACTCTAATGCTGTTAAAATGGTAAATAAAATAAAAAAAAAAAGACTTCTGTGCTATTTGCTGAAAATTATAATGCTGTTAAGAAATGCCTTTTAAATTAATATTGCTTCAAATGTCAAATTTCAACTGGTATATTAAATATGCTTTCCACATGGCATAAGTTTCATTTCCTTATAATGGAAACAAAAGGCAGACGTACGCTGAAGTTTCTGTTATATTTGATAGGGTAAAATATTGTATTTACTTTTAAATCATCATTGCTATTTCAGCCTGTATGTCTTCTGCATTGAACAGGGTTCTGTGTGATCAGCTCCAGTCAGGGCTACAGCCCACAGTAGATCTTGCACTCTGATGGAGCGTTGGATACATGTCTTGCATAATAACCAAACTTAGATGCAAGTTGTGCACCTGGTAACTTGAGTATAGCTAATATGGATTACATAGGAGCTGAAAGTAAGCAACTAAATGGTATCTTCCTCTTAGTGATATTTGTTTTAGTGTATGTGGAGAGAATTGTTAAGCATCTTTTTTTGCTTTCTGTATTTTTTTTATTGTTGTATTTTGGGTGCATAAATTAGGCATGCACAAACAGTTCAAGCTTTGTATGGATAAAAAGTTGTCTTGTTTAAGTCTTGGGTTATCTGAGATACTGGTCTTATTCTCTAATTAGGTTGGTAGCATAAGAAAAATACGACCAGCAGCTACTGTTTGTCTGTGAGGGCATTGAACTAAACAGGTGTTCAGGATCTACAGTGGTCCATCTTTACATTCTGCCTCTTAATCTAATTTGAATTAGGTAAAAAGCATCCAGTTTAACTTTTGCCTCCTATTCACATTTTATAAATTTTTATTCATGCTTGACAGGTAATCAAAGGCAAAATTTAGGGTAAACATTTAGTTTTGCCCTTACTGATACCTCTGTTCTATGCGCTAATTTTTGACTCATTAATATAGGATATGATTCCTGTTAATACAGGATATCCCTAAAACAGAGCTTTGTAGGGTTTCACGTGAATAAGAAAATAAAAGAATTCCAGCACTTCTGGGCAATAAAATTTAGGCTTTATTAGTCTTGGTTGTCAGTTTCAGTTTTGTTGTGCCTTCTTTTGGAGCACTGTATACTTGCCAACATCTGGATTTGTACATAGCTGCAGATTAGATGGGCTAGATGGGCTTCCAGTTGGTCTAGTATAATATTTTTTCTGAAGTCCCTTGTGTGTAATGTCTTTCCGTATATAACAATTTTTAAGTGGATTTTGTTGAATATCTTTATAGGGTCTGAGTTTAAAATTAAAAAAAAAAGTTTTATGTAAGGCTTTTTGTTTTTGGATACAGTAATAATACTATATAAAATTAAGGAAAGATACTGAGCTTCCACGAGAAATAAATGTGGAGGTGTCTTATCTTTCTAGATTATTTTTAGGGCAAAGATCCTTTATGCTCTTCTGCTACCTTCCTAATTCTAACATTTAAATTCTTTGCTTAGGAATGTAGGTTTAAGAAATACAGCCTTTCTCTGCATAGCTTAGAAATTTAGAACTGAACTTCATCAGCTTCTTCTTTCTCATGTAAGCCTCTTATATTCAATTAATAAGGAAGAGATTGTATTCTTTGAAATACCAAGAGTAGTAAATGATCCTCTTATCTTGCAATTCAGTGCTGTCCTGCTAGACTTTTTGATGTGGACCGATTCTTAAGGTTCTGTATCTGTGCATCCCTAACACTTAGGACTTGAGCTGCAGCAGACACTTGCTGAACGTGAAATTTTAGAAGATATTTTGTAAAGATAAGTGCTTAACATATATGCGCACACAAATTTTCAAACTTTACTTTTTTTTTTTTTTTTTTTTGGGGGATTATATTTGCAATTGGGGCTGGGGGATGGGACCAGACTGTCTTCACTTTGACATGATGTGTGAAGTTTGCTAGCATTTTTTGTTTGTTTTTTACTGTTATTGTGGAAGGTATGTATGAGAAAAGTAAATCTTGTTCTTTCTACATTCTTTTTTATCAGAACATATTGCTGTCAGTGTACAGAAGGCAAATATAAAGACGTGTGGAATTGTATTTCATTACAAGTTCATGTATACTGGTGCTTTGTCAATAAGTAGGATAACATGTCTGTCCAAAACTTCTCAAAACAGTAGTTTCTGCTTGTCTCTGCATTCTGTGTGAAGTTTTACAGGTTTTAATTCTGCACTAAAACTTATTGTGTATGTTTCAATAGGGTTTCTGTTTTTCTGCTGAACTTTATGGGCATTTTCGTATTTCTACTTCATAATTTTTTTAGTCAGCTACTAGCTTGAAGGTACATCTTGCTGCCTGATGAAGACTTTGTAGTCACCCTTTCTTGATAAGTTTTTTTCCATGTTATGGAAGGACCAAGTAAAGGGCTATGTTAGGCACACAGGAATGTTAAGCAGATACTTTGTAGTCAGATGAGAAAGTAATAGCAGCTATTACTGAAACGTGTAAAAAAACTTCAAGACGTAAGTATGGGCTCTTTAATTAAAATTCTAAAATCCACTTATAGGTAGAAAAGAAATGGTGCAACATGTACTTTGAATAACTTGATACATAACCTTTTATCTAAGATGTACTAGATATTCTAGCATCCTTTACTTCCCTCCTGCTGAGGGATGTTAAAGCAAGGGATTTGTACAAGCCTCATGTAGGCGTGTACAATACTAAACCACTACAGAATGTGCCCAGTCTCTGTGCGTGATCTCTGTGCACAGTGTGTATGTGCTATATGGTTTGAACCAGTTTGTGGTGAAAACAGAAGAGCTAGGGATGCAAGCATCTGATGTAGAGATGTCAAATTGATCAGGCTACTGCAATTCCTTCCTGTGTCCAGCTACCTCTCCCCATCCTACCTGCAGCACATAACTAGCGGAAGGCTGGGGTGGTTTCTATTTCTGGTATACCTTACCACTCTTCATGTGTTGTGCTGTAGCCTGACAAGGAATGAGATTTCTTTCTTCTGGCTCATTTGGAACTCTTCTATGCCCAGCTTCCATTTTTGCTGCATGTTATGCAAACAGATGAGCTATTTGTAGACTGTATTATAATATAACTTGAGGTAATGGTTTGTAGGCTATTAGTCATAATAAAATGAAGGCAAAGTTTGTAGACTATAATATGTAGTATCTATTAGACTAATTCATAAAAACTGAAAAAACTCTTATAAGCTTTCAAGCATGAGAACCTTTCTGTTGGCTTACTCAAGTTTAAGATAATATTCCTATTTATCCTTTCTTTGAGAACAAAAGTTTTCTCCTTTATTCTGTATCAAATAAAAACTGCAACTCCTTGCTGAGTCTTTCATAACTTTGCCCCTCCCTGCTTAAGGACTTCTGCTTTCTTTTGTCAATCCCACCTTTTTATCAGAAAAGCAGAACAATTACCCAGAACTGCTGCCCACACATGGAATATATCAGCATACATCTAGTGGTGTAATTATACTTCAGGAACTCTGCCTGTTGATTTTCCTTTGGAAAGAAGCTCTTTAAGAAATGGGGTAAACAGTATCAAGATTTGAACATGGCAGAGATTGTATGGCAAAGGAGAGGCATGAGTCAAAGGCAGGAAACGATGTAGTGATCTCAAATGCACTTGCATGTATCTAGGCATTTAAATCATTAATCCAAGGAATAAACTGGTCTGGAAAAAAAGAAATGTAGTTTTCTCATGGAAAGACATTGTGGCACTCTTTCGTAAGTAATTTGTAAGTAATGAAAAGACAGTAAGTGTGTGTATGTTGACACGTGGAAAAAACAAATTGTCATTTAAACTCACCAGACTGTATTAGCAAGGCAGATGACCTCTCTTTACTGGGAGAGTCTGTATTTCCTCCATAAAGGTGGATTAGATTTCAGTTCCTTCAGTTGTTCTCTCAAGGATAGCAAGTGAGTTTATGATGATACATAGTAAGGTATGTTATATAATCTGTAGCAAATTAACTCTTAATAAATTTGTTCTTGAAATATGCACATAAATTAACATTAATCATAGAACTACCGCATACATATCTTACTGAGGCTCATTAGAGAGTATGTGAAAGATTCTAGTACAAATAGACTGATGACTGAGACATCTGTCTCTGTCACTTGTATTTGAAGCTTTTCAATCATAAAATTGAAGGTTTTCCTAAATTTAGATCTTCCAATGAGCAGTTATAAAGCTACGTCACAAATCTGAATCCCCTTCTAGTAATGTTAGTGGATATAAGATATGCTCATGATTAGCACTTGTTAGTGGATCTTGTAATTTTTTTTGAGTTAAAACAAAAGCAACATTTTTAAAAGCTTGATTGCCTTGTCTTTCTTATTTTTTGGAAAGTACTTTAGTGTTCTCTTAATATAACTTCAGTTGTTTTCAGTAATGTTAATGCTTATTTTTAGTGCAAATTGTGCAAAGTCAAGCCCTCTAAAGTCACAATGTACCACTTTTTTGGCCAACCCAAACAATATAAGTTCTGTTCTCTTGTGTTTACTCTGTGCATTGAATAAAGCCAAAGTAATCTGCCTGCTAAAGGAAAAGGAAAGAAGGTTGGTTATGATCTGTTTATGCACTGCTGTAGTGCTTATCTCCTGCATAAATTTCAGTGTTTTAACTGCAAATAGTCCTCTTCTGAAATGAATTTTTGCAGCTCAAGCCACATCTTCAGAATTTTCTGTTGAGTGGTTTACTCTTAGTCTTCCAGTATGTAAAAGCAGTTGGCTGTAAGCATTTAAACCCAGCTGTGCTTTTCTGATAACTCACTGGAATGGCTTAAATCGACACCTTTCTATTACCACCTTGAAAAAAGACTTCGGGGAGGTATGGGGTGTGTATAGGAAAAGGGAAATAGGTTTGTGTGTGTCAAAATCCGAACCTGTTTATGCTGTAATTTCTGGCAAGTCTGCATGACTTCTGTACTAGATGACAAGCTTAGAGCTAGTTTACTGCTGTAGTTTTGATTTCTCAGAATATGTGTTCTTAATTGGTTATTCCTATGTGTAATATACTGGGGCACAGTCAAAATAATTATCAATGTTTTGGGGTTTTTTAGTAGGCAAAGATTTCTGTTGCATATATTGTATGCTTGCTCTTGGTTTGATAGGTTTTCACTAGGATTGGTGCATACCTGTATTTCATAAATTACCAGATAGATACATATATATTTTTTTAGTTCAAGTGCATGTGTAATCTAATTTTATAAGTTTACAGTTAAATATTCTTTGTGGTTTATTTTTTTCTTTTTCTTGAATCACTTTGTGCTTTGAGGGATCATAATTTACCCAAATGTGTTGCTATGTCTTCAGAAATGTTTGTTGAATGCTTAAGTTTAAACGTGTTTCTGACTACCTTTAGTAGAATTGTATTTGACACAACACGTCAAACTAATTTCTGCTGTCAGCTTAGAGTATCTGAATTTCTAAAACGTAGTGGTTTCAAATTTTGCATAATTCGTAGCATAGAAATTCTAAAAAGGCATTGTATGTTTTGCCTACTTTTGCTTACTTCAGTGGTAGAACAGTTGATAAATTCTTGAAAAGTTGAGATTTACTTTCTAATTGCCCCAATGTCTCTGAAAATCTCATGCCAGATGTGTCAAAGAGCTGCTTTTTAACAAACTGAAACGTGTGTTTCCTTGCGTATTGGGTCCATTTCATATATATGCAACATTTGCCCCCACTGTTTGTTTGGATTTTTTTTTTTTTTGTTACTGTTTGTGATCTTATTCCTTTATCAATCTTGAATAGGTTACAAATGGTGTGGGTTTTTGTCATGAATCGAATGAGCTCCCAGAGCAGTTCATCCACTCAGCGTAGGCGAATGGCTCTAGGAATTGTCATTCTTCTCCTAGTTGACGTGATATGGGTTGCCTCCTCAGAACTCACTTCTGTAAGTATTGTTCCATGCATCTGAAAAGGAAAATAAAAGCCTATTTAAGAGAAAGATGCAGCAGAAACATGGTCATTCAAACACTCAGTGAGTGTTTAATGTTTAACCACCTTTTCAGTAGGGGGAAGATGATATCCTTCGGGTTGGTGAACTAATCTATATCCACTAAAAGCTCAACTTGGTGACTGTAGCTTTCGAGGCAGGAGGTGTTATTGATGACTTTAAAATTAAACAACATAAGCTCATAACTATGTACTGTCATTACAGAGCTCTTTTTGGTGTTTGCTGTATTGATTAAAATAATGTCCATATGTTTCCCAAGAAGTAGTAAATGAGCTGTGACATTGCAGGCTAGGTGGTATGGTAGATTATAGTTTAGAGCATCTCAAAGTTTTAGAACTTAAACAGAGCTTTAGCAATGGAAATTGAGTTTTTAATAAATTATTGTAAAATTTGGGTTTCTGAACTGCCATTAAGTTATGTTCTGTATTGGTTTTGAAACTAAGCATGTAAGACTGTTTGTGCTTAACATCCTACTATATTAAAACATTCTTTCCAGTGAGCTGGTAGGACCACTATTGATACTGAAATGTTACTTAATCAAAGTAATCTTCTCTAATTTGTGATTACTGTGCTATTGCTTATAAAAGTGATCTTTCATTTAGAAAAAAATTGTACATAAATGTATTTTCTGTCCTGTTTGAGTTCAGTAGCATCTCAATGTGTTGCTTGGTTAGATACAAGTAATAAGTAGCTTTTCTCCGGTGACATTGTATCTTACCAAATGGCTCAGTGGCTTCTTGTTGACATTTAAGACAGATTGGCAGAGGGAACCCCCAGAAGAGGAAGGGCCACTTTTGGTCATACATGCCAATACTTGCGGCACTGTCATTTTGGGAACCAGACTGTTCTGGACTGTATGCTTAAACGTGTTCATTCATTTTGTGAATGCTCACCTAATTGGTAATTTTGGATACTGCAATTATTTTCTTTCCACAGTATGTTTTTACAAAGTACAACAAACCTTTTTTCAGTACATTTGCAAAAACATCCATGTTTGTTCTATACCTCTTGGGATTTATTGTTTGGAAACCATGGAGGCAACAGTGTACTCGTGGGTTTCGTGGAAGGCATGCAGCTTTTGTAAGTATTTTAATTCTGTAAATGTTCTTGTATTTGTTGAAGTTTGTACAGAAAAAAAGTTAAAATAGGGACTGGAGAAAAGCAAAGTTTACATGTTTGTGAAATACTGCTTTCAGAAAAGCAATTATAAACTGAATCATGGCACAGGAAGACACGGCAATCATAATTGTGGTCTTGTGAGAGGAAAAAAAGAAAGGAAAAAGCAATATGGAATGTGTCAGGAATTATAAGAAATGCTCTACTGGGCCAGACCATTGGCCCGTCTAGCCTGGTGTTTTATCTTGGACAGTTGCAGAGGATCATTCTTTTTAAGATGAGTTTATGAGCCTCACCACTGTTGGCTGTTGGTTCTCTTTTACTTTACCAGCATCTGTAACCAATGCAATCAGTATTTCAGCTTTGTAGCTGGTTTTTACTACTGACTTTTTTTGTCTTTGGCAGAGCTATGAACTGTTTGCTAAAAGGTTTTGAGGTTTTTAAAGTTATATTTAGGAAAGGTGGTTAAATTACGTTTTGGTTATTGTTAGTATTGTATTTTTGTAGCCTTTATGCACGAGTGACCTGTTGCCCATTCTAGAACCAGGCATAGTTTGTGCTAGAGTCTAAAATTATTGTCACGTTACACAAATACATGCTTTTTTACAAGGAAATTAAGAGATGCTGGGAAGAGCACTTGTTCTGTGCCAGCGTTCCAGAATGCTGAACAGCAGGACTCAGGAAGCAGTAAGGCATTTGGCCTGATATTAATCTCGCATTAAAATAACAGAAAATGTGATCCAAGAACATGCTGTTAATCAACATGTCTTTATAGAAAATAGCTTATATGAAAGGAACTGACTTCAGTTCTGGTTATATTAGACTTCACAGATAGTGACAGTTGTAGGCGTACATACTTAAATTGAAGTGATCTTAAGCCAAATTATTTTTATTAAAAAATCCCAAACACCCAAAACTTGAAAAATCCAAACCTTTTGTTTTTTTAAAGAAAATCTTGTGTTAAACACATTGAACACTGCGAGTTGGCTGGTATTTTGAAATAATTTTTATTAGATCAGCCTTTAATGCCAAGTGTCTGTGCATAGTAGGGCAGGTGTTAGACATGATGCTGTTCAGGATCTTCATAAGATAAACATGAAATAAACAATTTACAGGCTCTCTGCTGTCAGTAATGGCAAATAAGGATGATGACAGCTCTGAAGGATGATTAGTTGTACAGAGCAATTATACTGACCAAGTTTATTAGTCTGAGCAGATGAGTGGAATAAGGGGCTGTTGCCTAGTGTGAATTGTAGTGGTGATACTGACCAACTGAATCTCCTGCAGTGCTGTGTCACAGAAAGAGATAACATGAACTCATTTGAACTGGGCTGCAATGAGTAAGAGTGCTCAATCTGTCACATTTTCTGTGTGGCAATCATGGCACCACTACAAAACCCCCCCTTTTTTTTTTCTTTCTAATCCCATAAAAAGTAATTTTTAAAATAATTTGTAGGAAATAGCCATTACTTCTGGTGTTAGCGTATTTCGAAAGAACAGCGCAGAGACAGGACTGTAGTGTGCAGGTAGAAGGCTTTTTTGTTTGGTTTTGTTTTCTCCCCCTTCCCGCCCCCAAGAAGTTTAGTTAAATATTCAACTGTATAATTATTACAAGTGCCTTTAAAATATCTTATGTTTATTAGTCTGGAACAAAAATTATACGTTTATAGATTTTTATTTCAATAATGATTACTTAGGTAGACACTCATACCTTACTTTAAAGCCCGCTTCACATCAGAGGCTTTGCTTAATAGATTGCTTACGAGCATGGTGGAACAGCAAGCTGCAGGTCAGGGAACAGGGGGTAGTGCTTGTTAAGATGCAGAAAGGAAGAGGAAAAATTATACTTGACACCCTCCTAATTTAAGTCGTGTTAAAACCAAGGCAGAGTTCCAGGTTTTTATGCAAAGGAACTTTGCCTCAATAAAATGAAGAAGCAAGAGGCTTGTTGCTAATATATCCACAATAATTTAGTGAAGCATGTTTGCTTCACTAAACTAAACAAGTTTGGGCATTCTAACAGCCTAATCCTGCATTGATACCCAGGCAGTTGAATTCAGTGGGGTTCTCCAAGAGGTACAAGAAATTACTGAAATTATTTACTGAACTTGTAAGCCCTCTTGTTTAGTGGGGAGGAGGGCTGGAGGGAGAAAGGGGATTGGGATAGAATTATGGAAAAAGGCATTAAAAAACTTTTTCTCAAAAAATTTCAGTTGTTAATAACTCTGCCTTGATAGATTATTACATTTAGGGTTCTGTAATTAGTTTGCAGATGCTGAAGGTTACTTTGCTGCTTGTACAACAGACAACACAGTAAACAGTTCTCTGGTAAGTGCCTTACTTTGTGAAGGTCAATGCTTTACAGTAACATGGCACCATTATCCTGACTTACTGTTTTTAAGATGTGGTAGTCTTAAATGTAATAGTTTTTGGCAAAGGAGATTGGTAACTTATAAGTGCCGCAAATAATGATATTGCTTATTATGAGAAATACAGGTTCTCAGCTCAATGAAACACTTGAATGTTTCTGTAGTAGTTTGTGAAAGAACTATTTATGTTGTACAGAGGAAACTTTTGCATGTTCAGCTCAGTAGCTGCCAGAGCAAAATGTAGAGAGCTAGTGGTAAAGTGGCCTAAAATCCACAACGGAATCATTCAGTTAGTTGAGTATCTCGTATACTGTGGTCCTGCCTTGTGTTTTGAAAGAGAAACAGACAGTCTTCTTCCAGTGGACAGAGTGACTACTGTTTACTGAATCAAATGTCCGTACTGGTATTCTGCTGTTAAGCTACATTGCCAGATGGCATTTTTGAGGTGATTTTCATCATCCGTAAATGACAGTTTGTTATGCCTCTGCCAGTCAGAGATTGCTGCTTAATCTGCATCCCTAAATCAGAGGCCACATGCAGAAATGTATCCAAAACACAGAACTTTTTAAGTTTGCACCATCTCCACAATAGAGTAGGGCGAGGCAGTTGAGTGTTGACAGACTGCCTTATATGTTGGAGTTCCTCTCCCAAAGCTTTTGACACTTGGTTCTAGATCATGAGCTTTGAGGGTCATGGGAGGAAAATTAGTATGTATTCATTTTTTGTGTATATATTCTGTGTTTTATGTTTCTAGTTTATAATTTGGACAGAATCTGTAGATCTAATGAAATGCCTGTGATTTTGATGAGTTATTTTTTAATTTTAAATCAGTAGGTTTGAATTTTCTGGGGATGAGTTTTGTGTTTATGAGGATAAACACAAAAGTGCACACTTGTTTTTCAGTACTACATTTTACCAATATGTTTAACATAAAATATAGAATATGTATGAACATTTTTGACAAGCCTATCCACTGCGTGCAAAACGACTTTGTTAAATGTGATTATCTTAATATTAATGAAGCTTTATTAGTTTTCTAAGTCACTACATTAATTCTACTGCTTATAATTTGAATATCCTGCCTAATTGTATCTTTACTTATACTGATTCATTTCAGAGTGAACCTTTATATGTTCCTGTAAAGTTTCATGATTTGCCAGCTGAAAAAAATGGCAGTAATAATAGTGATGCAGAGAAAAGTGAGTAAAGACTTTTGGAATGCTGAAATGCTAGTTCTTTGGTGAATGAATTACTTTGCTCCTTGTTGGTATAGCTGCTGTCATGTTGCAGGACTTGCCTCTTTTTTTTTTTTTTTTTTTCCTTCCTTACATCTTTTATTGCACGAATTGCAGTCTCATATATTTACTTTCAGGTAGAGAAAACATAGGCCTATCGTTCAGTTTACCTTTCTTGGTCACTACAGATCCAGCCTATGTTTATCTCAAGGGACCAACTGGGTTCAGTACTTGTGATTCTTTCCTCTGGGCTTGTATGACCAGCAGCAGTGAGTCAGCCTCTGGAAAAACAAGCTATTGTCCTTTTTAGAGCAGGAGCAAAGCAGTCAAAGTAAGAATTTTAACAGTCTATGTGCATTCTGATTTTATTTAAGCCTTACTATCTTGTGATAGTAGCTGAAACAGGCCTAGCTGTCCCAGATGATGATAGAAATTTGGCTGTCAAAGAATCCAATTATCTGATCCTCAGCTAAAGAGTCCCCGCTTATAAAAGGGAAAGTCTCTTTGTTAATGTCTAGATGACGCATGTTAAGAACAGCTTTGGTAGGCTCTGCTGTCCTGTGATAACATGCACCAATCACTTCAGCGTTGTTTGAGCTGTTTGAGCTGTAGCTTTTCCCTTTACTTTTTTTAGGAAAATAGGTATTGTTTAGTATTGAATTAGGCTAATATTCATATGTAGCGGGTAATGTTTTCTTTACACAAGAAGCTAATGATTCTTGCAGTACCTTTATAAATAAAATCTGATCCTGGTTGGAGAGATCAGTTAGAGGGTGGATTTCAAATGAGCAAGTAACCTTATGATCTCTGCTAAGCTTTGAGGTCTGTTGGATGCTCTCATCCTCTGAATGAAACAGTGTCCTTGCAGTTAGATATAGTTGTGTGCAATTTTTGGCTGTTTGACTATAAACAGTTAAAGGAAAACCTCTGTGTAATATTTATCAATACAGAATAATTCCTACGTAAAAATTTGTGTTACCTTGTGTGGATTTTTTTGACAGGGAGGAGGGATGGTGCTTTTCAGTGAGGTGGACAACTGTATTCATTGAAAACAGTAACTGTGCTTTGTCTTATCAGTGGCCTATCAAGTAGCAAAATACTAGTTTGATAAATAAAAATAATGGCATGCCTTCTATTTGGATAAAAACCAGTTATTTGTGAAGTATTGTACTCAATGTTGTATTAGAACATCATAGTTTTATTTGCATATTGTGTTGGCTTGAAAAGTTTAATGATAATGTGCAGCTTTTTTTTTTTTTTTCTTCTTAAGCTCCCAAAAAGCCTCGTGTGAGGTTCAGTAATATTATGGAGATTCGACAGCTACCATCAAGCCACGCATTGGAAGCAAAGTTGTCTCGCATGTCATATCCAACGGTTAAGGAGCAGGAATCAATATTAAAAACTGTAGGAAAACTCACTGCAACTCAAGTAGCAAAAATTAGCTTTTTCTTTTGCTTTGTGGTATGTGCTCCATTCTTTCGAAAACTTAAGTATAAATGCAATTAAAACTTGTATAATAGTAGTGAAACAGTATTGAGATGACTTGTATTCTTTATGCCTCATTTTGTAAATATACTATAAGAAGTAAAACCTTCCTCGTGCTGGACATGAAGGTACAACTTTTTAAAGAGAGAGTAATAAAAAGAGATCCTGGGTGTGTAGTTAACCGTAAGGCCAGTTGTGAGATGTGCCACGGTTTTGTGCCGTGTTGTCCCATGTTGGGTATGTTTGGTGCAGCAAAATCAGGGTTTACATGTATACAGGCTGTTAATAGCTGCAGTGAGAGTGCATGAAATGGGTAAATGTCACCATGATCTCTTTCAGGGCCATTGCAGAAGGAGTACAGTCTTATGACTCACTGTGACATTGTGCCCGCCAGCAGTATAAAGAGAAGATAGTTAATTGTCCTTCAGCTTCATTGAAGGGTGCAAGATTTACTTATGAATCTGTTGGTTGCTGGTGTTTCTGCATCGTGCTTCAGTTCTAGGGGGAGAGAGAGATAGTGGTGGCATGATTTCTGAGAGACAGTAAAAATGGAGAGAGTGGATCAGTGATAGCTTTTCCAGAAGTAGCTTCACTGATACTGCTGAATAGGTTATATGTAGTGTGGACCCACCACAGTTTTTCCTCAGGAAGTGGTGCTCTTTAAACATTTAAAATAATAGTAATAACAATAACGGTAGTAATAGTAGTAGCACTGCTGATGCACGGCCCCAAAAATGATGTTAATTTTCTGCATGCATGCATAGATAAAGAACATGCACACAGCAGCAAGAGAATAATAAACCACTCATTAGTGATTTTGGATGGATGAAATAGCTTTTTAAAATATGATTTAAAATTCTATATGTTTGAGTGAATTTCTGTATGTATATATATACCTGCAGATTTTCTAGGGTAGAGGCCTTGTGTTCAAAATTAATCCTGTTTGTGCTGTTCATGGATGCTGCTACTACTGGCATGTGTCCGTATTTCTTCTTGGACTGTATAAATATTTCCAGCCAAGGCTTTAGAGAGCGGTAACTTCCCTGAGGATAGATCTGAGATCTTATTAATGAGATGTCAATCAAGAAATGATAAAACACTTGCCATTTTTTTCCTTTATGGAGGAACATGAATCCTTTCAAACAGACATCCTTCTAAAATCAGAAATCCTTCCAAAATATTTTTGAGGTATTGAATGTAGGTGGCACTTGTTTTTTAGGGTGTAGATGTGTGCCAGTTTTAAGTACTCTGAAAAAAAAACTCAATGGGCTTACTAATGTCCTAGGTAGCTCTGGAATTGATTTGCAGCCCTTGTGCTGTTCTCATCTTGAAGCACTTGCAAAAGAAGTTAAAAGTACTTATAGTTAGTATAGAGTAGCTATTATAATGTCATTGTAATTATTTAATAATTTTAAAGTTCTGAAGTATGTTATTTCATTATTAGACACGTAGTTGAATGTCGTTGGTTTGGGCCAGTTCTAATTTTGCCTCTGTCTTTTAATTAATGCACCTGCCACTTTAATAGAAGTTAGAAATCTTTTTGAGGTAAAAGTTGTTCTGATTTTATTTTTGGATAAATAGTTTGGGTTTTTTTCTTTAAGCAGGATTTTATTGCACTGAGTAACTTAAACTCTGTTGCTATCCATGTAATCACAAAATTGTTTTTCTTTTCCCCTAGTGGTTCTTGGCTAATTTCTCTTACCAAGAAGCTCTGTCAGATACCCAAGTTGCCATAGTTAATATCTTGTCTTCAACCTCTGGTAAGTTTTATTTACACCACCACATGTGCGTTATAAGGTTGTTTATAACATAAAAATCTTTTTGGTTACAATGGACTTGTGACATGATTTACCTGTGGTTTTGGGGAAGTAGTAAGGCTTAAAGCCTTTGAATATGTGCATTTAAAAATTTCATGATGTAATTTCAGGGGTGTAGGCTATCTTCCTGATTCCCCAGCTTTTTGCTCTTCAAGCTTCTGTGTGTACTTCTGCAGTTATGTCGGTGTATTAAAGAGGTGTATTGAGAGTGTAATAGGTTTGAAGGAAAGGTGGTATAACTTTTTATCAAAATAGAGACAATTCATAGTAAAATCTTCTTGCTAATTACTGTTTTTTTTAAAAAAACAGTTTTAGGGGTAAAGAACTTAAACCACCTAAATATTATGCAAATCACTTGCTTTACAGGTTTTATGCAAGGCTCTAATATGATCTTTACAGTACTTAAATTATTTGACAGTCCATGTTTTGAGGAGTAACTTTTTTTTGTTTTATAAAATCAATTTCGAAAGCACAACTATGATTTTTCACTGACTTTTCAGGCTTACTGCTGTTTATTTTGTTAGTATGTCTGGCCTTTCTCAAAGTTAGGCATGTGTTTGCTCATCTGAGGATTCACATCAAAGGTGTTAGTTTCATAATAGTTCTGATTAAAATTAGGGATGCTAAGATCAAGTAGTTAAGTAAGTGAAATGTAAAGAAGAAAATGTCTGTGCAGTTTTCTGAATGAGCTAGTAGCAAAACTTGACTGTGTAAACCCTTCTTAATTTCTCTTGCAGGGCTTTTTACTTTAATCTTAGCTGCAGTCTTTCCCAGTAACAGTGGGGATAGATTTACCCTGTCCAAATTGTTAGCTGTTATTTTAAGGTAAGATAACGGGATGGAACATTTGGTCAAAAACTCTCTGATAGAGTCAGAGGACAACTATACCTACTACACCTGTAGTATCTGTGACAATATATGATATGCTTCACTTTTTAAAAAATTCTTGTTTCCTGGATAAATTGAGCAGTTGAATTCTTTTTAAATACTTCTTGTCATGAACAATTACTGACTCTCATGCTCCTGTAGGAAATCAGATTAGTCAGGTTTCTGGTGGAAATATGTTAACTTATTTTCTTGTTGTTTAATGATGGTTTATTAATTTTTGTGTAGATGTGAAAAAGGAAGAGGTTTGATATTGACTGTTCCATAAAATGCCTCGTGCATTGTTCTGGGAAGTTAAAAGTGGGGTTGGTTTGTTTGTTTTTAGCTTAGGATCAGGCCTTAGCAATAGAGAACTCCTTTTGGCTTTTCCAAAAGTGGGTTTTGATTAACAAAAAATACCTACAGATAGAACTGTGTTTTTATATTTCTCTCCCCCTTTTTTCTTCTGTCTTGGTAAAAAAATTCTTGGGTTTAAATAGCGTTTTGCATTTCTTCTTTTTTGCAAGCATTGGTGGTGTGGTACTTGTTAACCTTTCTGGATCTGAGAAATCTGCTGGAAAAGATACGATAGGTATTTACTTTTTTTTAATCCTAGAATACGCAGTGATGAGTACCATCTTTGACAATATGCAGTAGGTTGTACAGCAAGCTATGTATTTCTTACTTGTGTATTATTTCACGACCTGCCTTTTTAGTTTCAACTTCTGAAACTGGCCATTTACTATGACTCTTTACCCCCTGTGTATATAATTTAATTGAGAAAGTATTTATATTTTTGAGCTTTTTGCATTTTTCCATGCTTTTCATACAGAAATGGATTCTGTAGTATACAATTTATCTCTGAAAGTTTTTGTAATAGGTGTATGCTTAGGGAGAGTTGATCCTAGTGTGAATAACGTGTTTGGGATGTCTTAAGTGAGTGTGTTTTTCATCTTCACAGGTTCCATTTGGTCTCTTGTAGGAGCAATGCTGTATGCTGTGTACATAGTAATGATAAAAAGAAAAGTAGATAGAGAAGATAAACTTGACATACCAATGTTCTTTGGTAAGACTAAAAAGAACTGTATTGAAAGTTGTAATTCAGTGTGAGATTAAATTGTTTGCTTTTGGGCACTGAACTGTGTTTGAGTGGTAAAAGGGCTCAGAAAAGCCAAGGAAGTGGAGAAAGCCTATTGTTCCTGTTGTTACGAGTACTTTAGAGCCTGGTTGTGTGAATTGTTTCTTGTTTACAGTCTTAACAATGAAAGTTATCACTACCTGTAGGAATGCAGTCAGCCCCTTTGACTCAATAGAATTTTTTTTTTTTGGTCAATGTCAAACCTCTAAATACCTGATGTTTGTGAATTTCAGGTGAAGTTTCCTTTCCTTTGAAGCATTTAAAATATTGCTTTGTTGCTGCTTTTATGTATGCATGTTGTCAAAATATCAGAGTTTAGCTGCAATTTTAGTTATATTGAAGGATATTTATTGTGAGTTACTTAATACTGTTTTTATACTCAGGTTTTGTAGGGCTGTTTAATTTGTTGCTGCTGTGGCCAGGGTTTTTCCTGCTTCACTATACTGGGTTTGAAGCATTTGAGTTTCCCAATAAGCTGATATGGATGTGCATTGTCATTAATGGCCTTATCGGAACAGTTCTGTCAGAGTTCCTCTGGCTGTGGTATGTACTACATGTTTTGTACATATATTTTGTGTAAATTGTCAAAACTGTATTCTCAAATGTTGAGAAGTCAAATTCTCTAGGTAGGGAGTTTTGCCCCCCCCCCCCCCCTCTTTTTTTTTTTTCTTATTTCTGGCCATCTCTGCAGTTTGAGTTAGAGGATGTCATTCATCATAATTCAGCAGCTAACTTTAAAAAGCAGGTGATGTGGTCATGTATTTATTAAGATACTGTGTGCTTAGCTCATTTTAGAATTAACGTTTTGAGAAGAAAAGACTTTGTGGTACAGAGTTGCAATAGTAATAGGAGAGCATGAACTTCTGTTTTAACAGTTCTTTGGTTTCCCAGGCCTTGTGCACGTTGGATATATATGAGTCAGAATTCAGTGTTCTGTAGTTGACATATTTGTTTAAATCATTCAAAGACTTAATGAACCAAATTTCTTCAGAATGCATTAATCGTGAAGCTATGGCAATTAATAAATTAGCCTAGCTTTGTTTAGTAATGTAATTATATGATAGTCTGGATGGGTTGGCAACAGAGGATTGAACACGAGACTCCCAGATGAACAGCTCAAAAGCTGTAGCAGACTTAAACCTTTGTGTAGCTGTTAGAAGGATGGTGTCATTAGAGAACTTTGGTAATTCAGGGTTCCCAGCTTCAGAGAATTCAGGGAGCCTGAGTTCTGGACCCGCATTAGGTTAAAATGGGGGTGTAACAGAAAGTTCTACAAGTTGGAAAGTCCTATTTTATTCTGGAAACACAGAGGAAGAGTTTCCAGAAAGAGACATGCTTCCAGTTGCTCAGTGAAGGATGTCAGTTTCAGTGCTACATTTTGAATAGGTGTAGCAGCTTGTGAGGTTTTGCCTGAGAACCCTTGGTGTCCAGCTGGCTTTGCAGTGGGGAGACTGGAAAACCTCAGGGTACAGCTACTCTGAAACAGAGACATCTGTAATCCTAGGATCCTAAATTCTGTGACAGTACTACAACAAAAAAAATACATGTGGAGTTCCATGAAAACTGTTTAATTTTTACCGTAATCAGAATAGAGATTGAGTAGGTCAAAAAACAAATTTCAGAATTCTAACAAAAATTGCAGCTGCAAGACTTTCCTTCTTTAAAATCAGTTGCATGCAGAACTGATTGCAGTTCCACAAAAAAAGCATAGTTGGTACTGTTCTCAGTACGTGCCAGCACTGGGAAGAATTGCCTTTTATCTGAATAAATAACTAAATTCTGGATCCGTTTGAAATAAGAGGCTGACTCAGTAGTGGGCATTACTGATATGAATTGAGGAGATACCTCTTTATTTTCTTCATATGGTGGACTAGGCTATTTCATGGAGGAGTACTTGCTAACAGGTGTCACTTTGCTGGATAACTTTTGACTTGGTCGATCATAAAATGGGAATTGCAGGTTTTTTATATTGGATGTCATGCTCTTGGTATCGAAATGGCTCAGGCTGGTCATGTTTTATTTGTAGAGCATTAGGTTTATATCAAAATGCCAAAGATCTCAAGAGTTCATGTGCTCTGTTAGGTCTGTCCTATGTATACTTTGAGGTTTTAGCTCATTTTTTAAAATGTATTTAATTAATTGTTAAAAGTTTATTCAGTAAATCAGTCATTTGCAAACTAAATATGACTTGTAAAGGAATCGTGGAAAAAGGGCCAGTTTTCTGTGGCTGTTTATGAGTACTGCTCTGACATATGCATGTAGTTTTGTTGTTCTGTCATTTAACTAAATTCTGGTGGCTTCTTACGATTTAATGATTTAGAGAAGTTTAATGACTTATTTTCTGCTGAGGAAATATGATGAGACCACTTGTAGAATGCAGAGAAGTGTTACTGAGACTCCCAAGAAAGATTTCAAGGGTGTATTTTAGAACGAGATTTAAAAAGCACAATTTGTTAATTTAAGAATTTGTCTATTTGTAAAAAATTTCTCTTTTTGGGTGGGATTTCTAGACATCGGTAACCTTTATTTTTTAATTAACCAGACTGGGTCCAAACAGATTTAATTGCTATAAGCTGGTATTAAGCTATTTCAAAAAAGAGACAAAATGCGGATTTTTCTAGGTGAAGTCACTAACAGTGAAGTAGTGAGTTTTTCGTAATTCAAAAAGCTTGTATGGGAATTAAACCTCACGACTCCAGACAACATCAGTAGTCTAATTGTGGTTATCTCAGTTTTTAATGATTAAAACAAATGACTGACAGTTAAGATTGATCGAATGTCTTCTGCAGTTTGATATATTACTTTAGTTGTCTTTTAACTTTTAGGTAAGACTTTTTTTTTTTTTTTTAAATCTTTTAGGGGATGCTTTCTTACCTCATCACTGATAGGCACACTTGCGCTAAGCCTTACAATACCTCTGTCCATAATTGCTGACATGTGCATGCAAAAGGTAACGTACTACTGAGTTTTAAGCATTAACAGAATTTCTTTGAATTCAATGGCAGTGTTATTTTTAACAATGTATACAATGAACAGTATTTTACTTCTGTCACTCTTTAATAATTGTTGAACTGCATTGTAATTAATGCTCTTTGGATATTGACAGAGTAATTTTCCTCTTGCAAGCGTGCACTTGCACATGTAAAGATATTTCATTAAGATGCAGCTTGTATGAGAAGTACACAAAGTCATCAGCAATGCCTGGCAAAATGCTTTACCTTGAGCTGGCTTTTATCAGAATGAAAGAACAACTGCTAGTACAGCACACCTTAAATTAATGTCTTTACAGTTATAGAATTGATATAGAATGCCTACCTTGAAAATACTAATTTAGTGACAAAAGGAATGTAGCAGCTACAAGGCTTAGTTGTACATTATTAGATCCACGTGGATGGTGAGGCTTCCATTTAACTGTCATCCTTTAAGTTAGTCCAGTTTCATTGAGGTAATAGCTGTGGAAGCACCTTGCATGTAAAGAAAGAAAAGAATCTGATAATTTGAGTTTAGAATGGAAACTACATGAAGTTAGTTTGTATTACTCATCAAGCTATATAGATGCTTCTCGTGCTGGTAGTGTAGAATTCTCAGTTTTAAATATTTAATTATGTATGAACTTCAACTCTAGCTTTGAATATTTGAATTTACTATTTAATTAGTGGCAAGGAATATAAAATTCTTAATTTCATGTGAATAATGATTATTGAGCATATACTGCAAGCATGCAGTTATTGTTGTTTGGGGTTTTTTTGTTTTGTTTTGTTTTAAATTGAGGTCACATAACTGTTTCTGTTTCCTTGTTTCTGCTCTTTATTTTGGACTTAAATAATCCCTGTTGCTTAAAATTTAGTTTGCGAAGTTGAATTCCGTTTGAAAATTAAGCCACCTGTTTAACTCTTTGAAATAGCTTTTAACCTGATTTTTATAGCACATCTGCAGTTAAAGCAAGCTTTGTCTTTCTTACAGTGATAACGCTCGTCTTTTTTGGCCGGGCATCCCCATTTAGTCCATTATGGCTATGCCTTTTGACACCTCTCAGTGTAGACACAAGTGTATTTGTCACTTGGCTAAAGTGGAAGCATTTCCCATCACGTGCTTGTGTGCATGTTGACCATTGGTGACACCTCTATTTCATTGATGTTAAATGTGTGGTATAGACATGTGGGGCTGCAGGAGCTTTTTTAGAAAGCAGGGGGTAAAATGATGTGCCAGGCAATGCGTTTTCTGGGATGAAAACAGTGAATTAGTCAGCATTTGAGCACCTCAGCGTAAATACAGCGTTTTATTGAAATACAAGAAGTTCTTTACTGAGATCATAAAGCTTTCTGTGAATTATGAAGCAGCTTAGTAATGGAATAGTTTAGCTGAAAATGATACAAATAAAAATGGGCAAAACTGACCAAACTTAGAACTAACTGTCTCGTACTATTACTGAAATTTTGGATAGACTGGTGGTCTTGCTCTGACAGCTGCTGCTTGCTTCCTCTTCCCAATGGCTGTTATGTACTTACTGTCCAAGTTTCGACTTCCCCATCTGCTTGGTGCTTTTAGCTTGTGGCTGCTTCTGTGTTTGAGGGTATGCAAACTCT
>NW_010146098.1:23004-43405 GCF_000699245.1 Pterocles gutturalis
CAGCAGGAGGTCACGGGTGGCCATTAAGACTTGTCTTTGACAAGAGAGTAAATTTCCTGCTGTATCTTCTCTTCCTGTTGGAGGTAAATCCTTTGTCTCTTACTTTTTTTTTTTTTTTTTGAAAAGTAATTGCTAGTATTAGAAGCGCAATTGAGTGACCCTAATTAAATGCGAACTCCTGTAGACTTTGAGGTTGGTTGTACGAGTGTATTTGTGCAAGTGTGTCTCTGTCATACAAACATCAAAATATCCTAAGGCAAGCCCCATGCTCACTGAAGTCTCATAGGCTAATAGAAATTTAAGATTACAATTTCAAGCTTTCCAGTTAGAGCTTCTGACCAGCTTTGTCTTTACACCACATTGCAGTTTTCTTAAAAGGAACCTATGTAAGAATGCCACTGCAATGGCTAATACTGTAAAGATTGAATGATGAATATATACAGTCTTCATATGACTGTCAAACGGTATGGTAATTATACAATATGCATAATTATTAACTTTCTAGGTCTTTATTATTCTGTAATAATCTGACATAAATCTGAATCTTAAGAAATGACAACCATATTTTAAAATATTCCTTTTGGTAACTTATGTGTTTATGAATTTCCATTAGGAATCAGTAAGGATAACATAAAGTTCTAACAACTGCAATTTATTGTATTTTTTGAGAGTGAACATCAGTGCTAGGTATCAAAACTGCACCTTTTTTCTCCAGTCTGCAACTTTGGTAATGTTCCCCACAAGAGGGAGCCGTGCTCACGGTTCATTGCTCTGTTAGCCTTGAAGGCGCTTCAGAGATGTTCTTGTTCTTACACCCTTGATTTCTCTAACCTTCTATAATTTTAAGTTTTAAACAGTCTCATATAAACACTTCCAAGTGCTGTAGTAGATAGACACAAGTAGTAGTGTAGATACAAGTAGAATTTAGTTGAATTTGGGCAAATAATGTGCCCTGCCTTTTTTTAAGTTAAAAATAAAATTGTTGTAACTTTCCAGTAGTATAGTCTTTCTGTGTGCATTGATTTCGGCAGTTACCATTGAGTGACAGTATATTCATAGTGAATAAACAGGTGCACAGATCTTTCAGGTGAGATTTGTTATTCAGATTTTTGGAACTGTCTAGGAGACTTTGTCATTGGTATGAGTCAGACAGATAAAATCTAAAAATGAGACTATTTGGAAATAGCAGCCTTCATCCACCCCACAGCATAAACAGTAAGTTCCACTGTAAAGAATGAATCAATGAAGAAAGGTTATTAATTTATTAGAAGTAGTAGTGGCTATAGAAATTGTACCAAAGAACTTACAAAAATATTTGTAATATTTCACCCACTTTAAAAGAACTGAAACTTAATCTCAAACTTACAATAGTAGTTATTTCAAATCGAGAGTATGCCAATTTTTATTTTTTTTTTAAACTGTTGAGTGAATTATGTTTCTGTTTTAATTCCAGGTGCAGTTTTCCTGGTTGTTTTTTGCAGGGGCAGTCCCTGTGTTTTTTAGTTTTTTCATTGCAACTCTCTTATGTCACTATAACAACTGGGATCCAGTGATGGTGGGAATCAGAAGAATTTTTGCCTTTATTTGTAGAAAACATCGAATTCAGAGGTAGGGCAGTCACAGAGTATAATCTTATCTCTTCTTTAACTTTTCCAATATCTTATACTCTTTTGTAAGCCACGGTACTCATAGTGTATTTATTTTAATCTAATTTTATATTCAGGTGTGTTCAGGTGTACTAATTTCTTAATAGTAGTAGTTGCCAATCCATTTATTAACCTAGGTAATGCTCAGAAAATTGAAAGATGTGAAGTCTGTTTACCTTTTAAAAGAAGTTTCCTAGTGGCTATCACAGATTTCTTTTTTTTTCCCCCTTAATGCCTCTATGATAGTTGCTGTACCCAGAACAAGCAGTGAAAATTGCGTGAACTTGGGTATACTTTACGAAGTTAAGGTATCTTTGTGTGTTCTCAATGGCTGCAGTTCAAAACACTAGCAAACTTATGTTGCCTTTTTTTTACATTGGCTTTGTAATAACCAATTTAATATTTCTCTATCACTTTAAATAAATAAATTTGTTTATTTTAAGAATGCCGGAAGAAAGTGAGCAGTGTGAAAGTCTCATTCCTATGCATAGTGTTTTACAAGATGGAGACAGTTGCAGTTCATAGAAAAAGGTATGCTTAATCAACTTCAATACAGAGGAAAGTGAGGATTGGTTTTCATTATGGCATTTGTGTTATATAAGAACACATTTTTACAGAGCATACAGTTCATCTTGTTCTGTATTGATGGATAGAGTTTTGAAGGGTATCTTCAAAATCATTAATATTCATTACCAAGCATTATTCTCACCTTGATACAGTTCTTGGTCAATGGTTTTGAAATGTAAAGTACTTTTTTTACTTAAGAGTATTACAATGTTCATCAAAAATTGGACATGAGTCAATAAACCAGAAGAGGCATACAACTTCTTGGTATGGATGATGTGTGTGGAAGAGATCTGAAGTAATTATTTCACTCTTTAATGCTGTTGAGGTCTCAGTTTGGGCTACTGCAGTTCATGAAAAACATGGACTGTTTAAGGAATTTTAGAGGATGTGTCCAGACTTTATCATTATGGGTCTAGATAATGGGAAGGAGTCCTTGTGTTTGTGGTTGACAAGAATTAAGTTGTTAAATTGCATTAAATATTAGGGAAGGTATTTCTCACAATAAGGATAGAGAAACTAGAGTAGAAAGCTAGGGAGCTCGCAAAGTATCCCTCTGTAAGGGTAGGTTACGCAAACCACTAACAGGAGCATTACATGGTTTGTTGATACTGTATTGGAGTATAAAGACAGTCATAGTTTAGGACTCTTAGCCCTATACTTCAGGGCATTAGTTTTCAAATAAGGCATGCAGAATTATATGATAAGAAGTGTTATTTTTGTTTTCTGATGTTGCTCAAATCTAATAATGAAATTAAAAATATTCTAACCAAAACAGTAATTGTGATGTCTTAAGCTTAAAACACACAAGTTATTTTCTTTAATAATAAGATGGAAACAAATACATTTGGCTATTCCTTTTTTTGTAATCTTTAATTATGTAGCCCTGATATTGTTTTTTCTTTCTTCTTAGTTTAAAAATGGAATGATGCCCAGCGAAGAGACAATCTTCTGGAAAAGTCCCTAAGGAATCATGTTTCAGTGCCTATTATGAATTTGTAGTAAAAATAAGAAGTTTCAGTTGTTTTGAAACTCCAAACTTTCCTCTTTCTTGCTTTCATCTGGTTTTATAAATGAACAAATTTACTACATGCCTGTCACCATAGAAAGTCTTAGTCCATCTGAGCAACCAACCTGCCTTATAACACTGAGCTGGTGAAGTTACTTGACAAAATCAAGAAAGCAAATGCTGTTAAGTGATTTCTTTCTTCTTTTAACTCACAATTTTGTTAAATGCTGGACAATATTATTTTTAAGAAATACTTTCAAATGAGTTATGTAAATAAGTTTGCAGGTCATCAAGTCCTACAGGCTTTCAGATGAAAAGCTAAATAGATAAGTTACCTGTAGTAGGTACAAATTAACTTTTTTA
Organism: Pterocles gutturalis; assembly: GCF_000699245.1. NCBI lineage: Eukaryota > Metazoa > Chordata > Aves > Pterocliformes > Pteroclidae > Pterocles > Pterocles gutturalis. The sequence continues at coordinate 26,587 of NW_010146098.1, forward strand.
TGTTGTATAAACTACTTGCATATTAATAGAAGAAAATAGAAAAATAATTTATTAAGTGCATTCTTGTAATTATTGAGGCAGGATCTTTCTACGATCCTGGAACACTACATATATATTGTCTTATGCCATTTTGAGAAGGCTTGTACTGGCAGTGGGTGCCGATGTTTAAAAATCTTTTGTTACCTAACAATCTGGAATGTTTAAAATTTTAGGGAATGGTAAAATATTTCTAATTACAGTACATTTGGGTACACACTCTCAAAATCAAGTCAAAGTTGTTTTAAACAGACTGATTCTGTAACCCGTTCTTATTCCCAATTATCTCACATGGAAAACTAAATTTGAAAATTTTCACATGTATAACTGCATATTGACTTATGAATGATATCAAATTAATTGCGGAAGTTTTCAGTCAATGGGCTGGCACTACAGTAATCCGCTGGACAATCTGAAAGGTGTTAGCATTGATTTTATTTTTCCAGTTGCATTAATAAATTTGTTCTAAAATCGATCATTTTCCTTATAACCTGTATATTCCTTCCACTGCAGTGCTTCTGTCCTATTTGATTCTGAAAAGTTCTGAATAATTATATTCAGGAATATTTGAAATCAGTCAGTACCATTTTCTAACTTCTGGCCCATCAGACACTTATATTAAAGTTAATTTTGGCTTTTGATAGATTTTATTTTTCTATAACGAATATAGGATGAATTTTCAGCCAACAGTACTCCCTTTGACATAGCAAGATTATTAATAATGTAGGGTTCTTCTACTATCCTTCCACACGAATATAGAAGGATGACATAACACAAATGCCTTGTCATGTTTTGACAGTCGCTAATGACCGTTCCAGAAGAAATGTGGTGGTTTGGTGATACAACTAGTAGACAAGAGGAAATGCAGGAGAGCAACATGCTTAGCTATACATTTAGAAGGGTTGATTAATCAGCAGCTAGAATTTAATGTAAACATCTGCAATTAGAGAAGGAAAGAAAAAATGAACCTGGGGGCTGTTCTGGTCAAATATTGTACCTTTATCAAATTTTTCCTTCCAATTTTTTAATATTGGATTACACTACAAGTTTCAGTGATCTGAGGCATCTCTTTAAGATGAGATAGTAAGTCCTTCTTTGGACACCTGAAATAGGAATGAAAAAAAACCAAAACACAACAAACCTCAACCAAACCAAACAAAAAAGTTTATTAAAATTATGTAGGCATTTGGAGAAACTTCACATTTCAATTCCCAAACCCCACAACTAGAGAGGTTGAAAGTGCAGTATGCAGAACTAATTGTACATTTGACTTTGGTAGAATTTTCAGGGATTTTTTGGTACGCGGAGTTTCCTTAGTTTTTTTTTTTTTTAAGGATTTTTTTTTTAGATTTCTAAATTATGACAAATTAGAGTATGTTAGCTTCAGTTTTTTTCCAAGAAGTAATGTTAAGGCCTACTGGCAATAAAAAGCTCATGTCTGTTTTTAATTAATGATATGTTTCAATGAGATGCTACCGAATATGTAATACCAGGCATTAACTACAAATTTGAATCAGTTGGGACTTGTCGCATCAGCAGACTAAGCTTGGGAAAACTGAGTTTGCTTTCGGATGGGCAATTACAGTATTTTTAGCAAAATATTCTAATACTGTCTTTTGAAATTAGTCATACTGGTAGAATTGGATCTGTAATGTATACTGGGCAATTGCTATTCGTATTTGTCCTTATGTTCATGGCTTAAAGTGAAAGATCATCATAGTTTCCCATGTATATGACTTTTGTTAACTTGCATTATTCATTAGTTTGAGACACCTTAAGAAAATAAGTACTAGGAGAACATTCTTCTGTCTCTGACCCCAGAAATGTTGAAGAATGTTTTTGTTCAGTAAACTCAAAGTTAGGGCCTTCCCGCTGTTTTCATTTTTAACAAAAACGTGTTAATTTGGGTTTTTTTTTTTAAGATATTAAATATTTTAATCTCATTGCACTAGGTAGCTTGAACAGTCTTTTTGCATTAAATTTCAGTTCTTCAAAGAATAAGAAACAAAGCAAACAGTCCATCGTGAAAGGATTTTTAAACAGTGGTGCCCCTGTAGTACAAGACCTGCGTTACAGTTTTAATTACAGAAGCTATGAAATGTAACATTGTTCCTGCATTTAATAGAATGTGATGAGGTTTTTTCTATAGAATCATGTGATTTTTAATACAATAATATTTTATAAATATAATGTCTAATTTGAGATGTAAATTGCGTAGTTCTCTAATGGGTGCTTGGTAAATGCACAAGAGATTTAGCTTTGATTCTCAGGTACCTCTGATGTAATGGAGACATGCTGGGTTTTTCTTCTTCATGACACAACTGGAATGTGAAGGAGCTCTCTCGTAAATGCTTTACCCTCTGTGTGCTAGCATAAATTGTCATTGCTCTTACTGCTTTGATTTGGGAATGTCTTTATTCTGACTTACTTTTTGTAGGAAGCATATAGACTTTAAAAAATAACCAATTTTTATCTCAAGCATCTCTTTGAGTATTATTAGATGCTTAAGGAACAGTGATTTCCCATGCCTACAAAATGGAAAATGACTACACGTGTTGCTCTGTCAAACAGTTAAACTAATTCCTGTAATTCTATGAGACAACCAACAATTTCTTCTGTGTGTGGTTGAGGTTTTGGAGCTGTTTGGGTTTTATGTATGGAGGAAAGAAATGATGATAATTTGCCAAATGCCACATAGCATGCCTTCGCTTTTAGGGTTTTCATGAGTCTTGCATAGTTTGATGTGCTGTGTGCTGCACTCCAGAACAAAGGCAAAAAAGGATTTTAGTTTTTCTGGCTACTTTATTAGGTTTCAGTCATGCTGAAAATGTGTTCACTGTGAGGGGCTGCTGTAGACGTAAAAGCTAATTCAGCAAAGGACAGAAATATATGCAACATCAGTACTCGACAGTTACTTAGAAAGTATGGGCCACGTGAATGCCACTGAAGACACCAAGAGTCTGATGTTTCTGTTGCCCAGTGTGCACTGCATCTTGCTTGTTGGCTTTTTGCCTGTGGAAATCCATGTAAGGGGGTGGGGACTACAGGATGTGACTGATAAGGCTTGTCATGGAGGTGGGCTGAAGTGGACTGCACACTGAAACTCAGAAGCAGGCAGGCAAAGGCACTGCCTGGTTATCTCGCTGTGGTGTTGCAAATACTGAAGAATTTTTGCAGAAATACGGTGTTAAGCTGTGGTATTTTTCGAATTACGTGCAGCACCATGGTTTGTCATACTTACCCAGTGTGCTGGTATATGCATTGCATGCCCCTTGTAATGGACTAGGAAAAACAGCAGAGTCTGCAAATTACTTTCCTTGGTGTATGCTGTTGTAATTGTCGTTTTCTTTCATGATCCCCATTGTGCCTAGGTACTGCTATTCACAACTATGATTGCTTTAAATAAGGTGGTAAAGCGATTTCTTGGTAATTCTCCGTTCCATCTCTTTGTGTTGAATGTTATCATTCCTATTCCCTACTGAAAGATCCTCGTGTTTTATGGAAATTAAGTTACTGAGCTAAACTAAGCTATCGGAGGAGGGGAAAAAACAGTTAACTTCTAGAGAGAGGGTGAGTTTATGGACTCTTTCAGATTTCATATGAAAATAGGCCTCAGTAAGGCAGAGTGTTTGTATGTTTGTAATTGAAGTGAAGAGGTGGCATACTCAAAAATCAAGAAACAGAAACTCATGTTAATATAACAATGTTATGTGGCTAACTATAGGATGGTACTTTTAATCAGTTTTCTTTATTTGGGATAAGTTTTGAGTTAGTTACCATTTTTTGTTACGACTGTCTTATGTAGTGTCTGCAATTTAATAGTTATATCTGCAGTAGAATTTAAGTGTTGGTTCATAAACAGTTGTTAATGCATGATTTTTTTCATTTTTCCAATCTAATTCAGGATTGCATTCATGCTGTTTTTTGTTTTACATGGTTATTGCAGGGCATGATTTCTCAGGGAAATATGGATGATACCATGCGTTGTGAGAGCTGATAACTAATGCCTGCTTTTAAAATTGTTACAAATATATTCAAGCTTCACTCAAACATTTCACATCACATAACTTCTGTGTTGAACTTCCTTAGGCTTATCATTTAAATCATGATGAGAATGTTAAGAGCATTTAAAGATGTGAGTAAAATACACTCTGCCTAACACTTTGTTATTTTTTGGACAGTTATTCTAAACTGATGCTGCAATTTGTGTGTGGCTTTTCTACTTTATTGTACTGTGCTCCATATAAATTAATAGTTGCACTGCTTATTTCGAAGCTGCACTTAGGGCATGACAGTGACATTAACTTTCAGGGTCAGGCAATGCTATAGTAATACATAATCTGATTCTGGGGTACAGTACCAGTATAAATCTTCTAACATAAATATATTCATTTATATCATTAAATTTTTACAAAGTCTGTTCACTTTGGGGATTTTTGTTTGTTTTTCCAGTAAAGTTACTTTGGCTAGGATGGGATTTGATCCAAAGCCCATGAGAATCATAAACAGCATTAATAAAGTACAACTTTATTGAAACTCCACAGTTGGGTTGACCTTTATGCCTTTGCAGTATTTCTGTCTGCAGCATACATTTGGAGTGGTTTGCTTTAAGACTTCAATAATACAAATTTGAGGGATTTTAGTGCTGGTAGAAATGGTAAACTGATCACAACAAATATTTCCCTATAGCCGGCATGGAGCTTAATTATTTAGAAGGTGAATTTGTCTTGCTACATGACTTCTCTTTAAAATCAGCATTATAAGAAATGTTAACCACTTCCCTTAGTTGTATACTTGTAGGAGACTTTTGTGTTGATAGTGAGAATATGTGATCATAGTCATCATAGCCTTGAGGATCAACTTCCTCTTGATGCTTTCTGATTTGACATTTCCATTTACATTCACTTGGCAAAGAATGCAACAGGGCATTTCCTCTCTACCTAGGTAAAGCTACTGTAATTGTATTTTTGACTGCCCTAGGTCTCTATATTGTCAGAAATGTAACATAAAATATAACTCTTAACGTATCAATGTGACTCTGCTTAGTTATCTGTGTTCTCAATCTCCTCTAAGGTAAAGTATTGCATCATTACCTCTGGTATTAGTAGGTAACCAGACTTTTTCTGGAACGCCTGCCATGATGGGGAATGCGTTCAGAATTTCATGTAGTTTTCACTTCGTACTTTTTAAAGCGTAAAAGGCTTTTCTCAAGGATTTTTGTGGAAAGCAGCTGTTTAGTTCTAAGTGTGCAGAGTTCTTTAACTGCATCTCAGTTTATGAAGTTGCATCCAATGTTCTTTTTATTTTTTGATGAACTTTTGACTGTTTTGTCAGGGAAGATGTGCAAATATTGTATATGTTCCACAGAAGAAATATGACTGGATACTGGAATGGCCTCAGACATAATAATTCAGGGATGTTCCTGTAGTGCTCCACATAGGTTCCTGAAGTTTTTCCACAGTTTCTCTTATTTTTTTAAATAAAACCAACCAAACCAAACAAACAAAAAACCACACTTATCAAGTTGAGGGGAATTAGCCATTTAGTATAGAACTAATTTTATAACATGCAAATTACTGTGTTTTCATTAGAGATATCCTTTAATATATTACTGATGTTGCCAGCCCACAAGTCTTTTCTTCCTTGTCTGTGTTTGGGTGATGCTTCTCTTCTACCTGAATCTGACCTTTTGCATGACAATTAAACTAGTTCCTTTACCAGAATGAGTAATTTCTAAAATATTTTTGTAATCTCCTCCTTTTTCCTCTAGCAAGAGGAAAAGCAGGGGCTTTCCAGCCAAACAGTATCATTTTCCTATCGGAGAAGAAAAAAAACCTTAAAACAAACCACAACAAAAATCTTAATTGAAAATAAAGAATCTTACTGGTCGGCGTATGAGATCAGCTGTAAAATCATCAGGGTAATTTCTTACATAGCACAATTACATATAGGAAGTGCTTAGGCAGTAGTGTATTGGATTGATTTCTCTCTGTTTGATCTTGATTTAATATAGGATGTAGGTATTTTAAACAATCATTTCATATTGAAGCAGAATGCTTAAATTAAGCCCTGTGATGGTAAAAAAAAAAAAAAGGGGGGGGGGGGGGGGGAAAGGAATTGGGGGGGGGAAATGATACTTGGCGTGTACATGCTAAGGAGTTTCTTCTCTGTATTTTGGGGGTTTTAGGGTTGGGGTTTTTTGGTGAAGTGTTGATAAGTCCCACATACAATCCAGTTACAAATGAATGCTCTATGAATTGGAAATCATGAGAGGCTGTTTACATAAAGCTATATTGAAAGCTTAGCCAGTTGTTCAAGTTAGCATTCTCTGAATGGGATTAGAGAAGTGTAATGAGTATGTGATACAACTTCAGCGTTGTACAGGTGAAGGGGCCCTTCTAATGATTTAAAATTTGTCTCTTTGGAGTGGGTATTAGTAAAACAAAATTGTTGATGAAGCTTTTTCTTAGTTGTTTTTACAGATTGATTTGTGAAACTTCTAAAGTGTTTGTATATTAACAGATGCACAAACCCAGTAGTTAGTAGTTCTGATGGTCTTTTTGGTATTACATTTTGTACTAAGTTTCAGTGAATTCTGAATAACATTTTTAAAGCAGAAGCTGCTTTAACTGAAGAACTTTCAACTGAAGAAAACTTTTGTTTGCATGAAGTCTGTACGGTTTGCTGATAATTCAGATGTTCTGAGAGCACAGCTAGTTCCAGGTATATATCTTCTATGAAACATCTTTATGGAAAGTCTTTTAACCATTTTCCTTAGTGAAACCAGAACCTGAATTGCTGATGTGTATTGCATTTGCACTTAAATACCTGATTTCAGAGTATGTTAAACCTTGCTCTATTTTTGATAAAAAAGAAATGTAGCATTTTTGTCTAATTTCCATTTAATAAGTATATTCATGCAGAGAAAAACATATAATTATGGCTTGATGCAGTGATTTTTAAGCCAAGAAAACAGCAGGATGGCAGTAGTAAATCTGAAATGAAAATGCACGTCTCTTCAGAAACTCTGTTTTCTTCCTTCCCTCTTTATACCAGGTTGGTGTCTCCATTATTCCAGATTTATACAGGTGAAACAAGGACCAGAAGTTTTACCCTTTGTTTTTTAAAAGTGAATATTGGCTTTTCCTTGGAGTGTCTTTGTGCTGTCACTTCATTTTCTGAGGGGGGTCAGTTAAATGAGAAATATAGAAGTATTTTTAATTAAAATCAGATTTAAACTTAATTATTTTGAAATTCTCTATATTAATATAGGTCTAAAGAATGAAAATTAAAAGCCTATATTACAAATATGGAACAGTGCTTATATATTTTTAACAAAATCGGTATATATATGAAAGTTTGAAATATGCATAAAGGTGAAAATTGGAGGATTGTTCTTGAGTTTGATAGGTTTATACATTGAAATTCTTAAGATCCAGTACCAAAACCCTATAAAAGGGCTAATGAAAAGAAAATGTAATGTATTCTGATGAACAGTCTGTGTAATACAATCAATGGGTGTGATGTTTTTGTTCTGTATTGTATTTATTGTATGTAAGTAAACAATAAAGATTATAAATCTTATTTTCTTAACAGGAATTAGTATTTGGTTGGGGCTTATGGTTAATGTATTTTATACCATCAGTTAAGTAAAAATGAATGATCGCTAAGGGTGGGCTGCCTTGGGAGAATAGTGTAGTTGTAAAAAGGTCTTTAACTGACCCACTTAATTCCCTTCTTCCACCCCTAAAAGTGAGTCTCGGGATGTCTCGTTTTACCTGAAGTCACCTAGGATGCCAGAAGGTTATATTTTTTTCTCAGGTTGGTCTGGTAATCTAAATAGTAAAATACCATTTTTTTTTAATCCATTTTCATGGCTGCAGGTGATTTTTACTTGCTAATACAGGAATTAAAAAATATACAAGAAGACTGTTTCATCAGCAGGGGGAGCTACTGTAGTGTCCATCGATCTATTGCATTTCTGAACTCCAGTATAAGAAATTATATAAGCAGTAAAAAAGACAATTAGCTTACCTGTTTATCATCCTTGATTCTTGGAGCTAACCAGGACTGGATGCTGACCTTCCTTCATGCAGCTGAACTTTCACTGTCTTTAATAATTAAAAATCTCCTGGGGATGATAGGTATTTACCTAAATACTTAATAGAAACATTAGAGAAAGTACTTTCCTACCGTAGCTTTTCTGAGTTTTCTGGATTATTTACAGTTGTGTTCTGTGTACTGATATAATCCATTTTGCTGCACAGCTGTAGCAAGAAGCAGATTTTTACATTAAAACAAGGGGATACTTGCTCTGCCATATCTGAAGTGTACAACAATGCAATATGTTGTTCCTGACCATGCAGGTACCAAATAGATGAATCTTAAGTTTTAGGCAAGAGTTTCTTAGAAAAACTATAATCATAGGCGTAAAGACATCATGCCAAATCACAATGTGGCGAAGCAAGAGCGTCTGTGAAACAAATGGCAATTTATCTAAGGACTCGGGACAGTGCAATGCACGGAGGGCTCCTGTCTGAGCCATCTTCACCTTCACAAATCCACTGGGAAGAGCCACAGGTTTACCTGCCACAGCTATGTCCTAATGTCTAAAGCAAAAACTTGTAATCAGCAAGGATGATGTAATCAAAGCAGTGATTTCATGGAAGCCACTCTTACAGTGACTGCACTGTCCTGTGGATGTTCCAACCAGGAAGAACTCTGAAAATTGAAGAATAATAGGCCTGTGACTTCTATTATTTTACAGTAGACTAATAAATTGTGGTAAGAAATTTTCTTGCTTTGAAAAACATTTCTACTCTAAAAAGGTTTATAAAAATCCACTGAAATTGTCACTTATGCAACAATTTGTTCTTGACACCAAATTGACAAGTATCACATGCACCCTTTTTTGTGATGTGGAAAGGTCTTTGTTTTATCTTACTTGGCAAAAAACTTTGAGAGACATAGCAAAATTTATTAGTCAAGGCTGTAGTGCACTTCAGTACTTACAGTTTTGGGGGGATGTTTTAACTAATTAATGTGGAGTTCATGTCACTGTGTTCCCTGACAAGCAACAGGAATTCTGGAACTCAGATTAAGAATTTTGAGTTCGCTTAAATTTCTACATACTTGCAAAGGCAACTTGGCAATAACATGCCTGTTGTTTTCCTTTCTAGTGTCCTAACTGATGGCTAGAACCCCAGTCATTGTGTGATCCCTCCATTTTAAGTCATGGAGATATGTAAAATGTGGAATAATTTTCCATTTTTGGCAGGTTCTCCCCTTAAAACATAAACTTAACCTAAAGTTTACCACTTCTTAGGCTGTATTGAGTTGTGCTGGGTGGACAAGTGGCTGCAGAAATGGCCAGGGCAAGTGGTTACAAAACCATGTTAAGTAGGCTTTTCAGGGGAAGTTGTGATAAAGATGCATGAAGGGCCATAAGGAGTGTTGGGAGCTGACGATGGTTTGCCATCATGCACTAGCCCGAGAATGGAGGAGCTACTGGGTAAGTGAGAGTTGTTTTGTGGTTTGGGGTTTTTTTGCTTTGTGGGAGTTCTGTTTGGTTGTTTTCCTTATCCAAAATATGAATCAATGTATTTTTATTCCATGAGGCTAGTAAGATCTAAACTATTTTCTGTGATATCCTGACACCTAGTACTTTTCTGTGTACAATGGGATACGCTAGTGCAGGCTAGCTAGATTGCTTTCAATCTCTAGGACATAATTTGTGGACACATGCTCTTATTTACTTTGTGTACTCTTCAGTTTTAGGAGACATATTTCGTACATGAAGCTGCCTCTTGCCGGAAGCTCAATGTCACTTGCTAGTAGGTGAGGTTTACAGCTTCTGAGGAAGATTATTTAAACCCTATTTTCAAACTTTATCAATAGTATGTATGAGGGAGACATTCTTCTTGGGTTTTTTTTTTTTAATCTGCAACCCAAGTATATCACATGTAGAGTGATTTTAAAAGACTTGTCAAAGCTTAACATTTCCAAAGAAATGTTGGTTTATTACCTCAATGTGAACTCTTCTTCCTTTCTTCCTCTCATTTTCCCCCTTCTGCTCCCAACCCCTACTGCAAGCTTGTATGGAAGAAAACCCAGTTCTAGTTTGTGGGTTTGCAAGCTTTCAGGACTTTTTTTGGTAGTGTTATCTGCTGTGTTACAATTTGCTGCAACATGGAGATGTTCGTACCCTAAAGATTCTTTAATTATCTAAACAGGCTCTTCTTTGTGGGAACCTTCCAGTGTTGTCATTTACTCAGCTGCTTTGATTTAACTACTAGGATCATGCTGCTAACAATGATGGAGAACTCATGGTTACACCGCAAGTGTGCATTTACACAGGAAGCTTCATAAACATCAAGGAGCGTTCTGTCTATCTGTAACAGTTTCCATTCAGAAAGAAGCTCATCTTCCAGTAGATTTATTTTCTTTAATCCCATTGGAAGGAAAAATTAAATAAAATTTTTAAAAATACAAGTTATAAGCAGATGGCTTTTGTGACAAACAGGCAAGAAATGCCCCAAGACAGGTTTCTGATCATGAGACATGGTGATCTGAGAGGAATGGGAGATGGGGAGGAAGTTTGATGCAAGGACCACTGACTAATGGAGTTTGGTCTTATGCACACTTTTCCCCAAGTTCTTGCTTTTCTTATGTATTTCCTTACAAAGGAATGTACAGCAGACTTCTCAGTAGTTGAGGGGACATAATGACTTCGTAGTATAAATACATAAAAATATTATGGAAGTGTATTAGTAATGCAACAAATGTCTTTTGTTAAAAACACATTTTGACAAACGCGCTGACAGTGATTTCTGCCTCCCCTCCTCACTGTTAGGCAAAAGCTGATCTATCTCTGTCTGTCACTTTTTGCATGTGACTGTTTTTCCCATAATTTGCACATGATCAGCCACCAGTGAATGGAGTATGTCTTGATTTAAGTAGCTGGTGCTGTTTAATTGGAGTAGCTCATTCTTGTAAGCAAGAAGTGCTTAAAAATGAAGTTGGATTCATCACTATTCATACAGGACTGTGCTGACCACAGTGAATTTCAAGTGCAGGAAGAGAAGCTCCTGAATAATGGGTTCCTAGAACAGGGTAACAGAGAGTCTCGCCAAGGTATTTTCTCAAGGAAATGGTTATGGACTAAGCCAGTGTCCTTTCCAAGATGCAAAGGTGTAATCAGGACCTGCCTAACCTGGAGAAGAAAAAGAAAAGTGATGATGTACCAGGAGCTGATGCAGAGCCATGGTAAGGGAGAGAACAGCCCTTCAGAACTAGGAGGAGATGTGTAATGGGTTTCCAGTAAATGAGGTATACCTGAGCTCTTGGAAGAGGAGTCAGCCTGAGTTGAAATTATTTCTATCCTTGTCTGTTCCTTTTGTACTTGAGGGTAAGGTAAGAGGTGGAGCTCTTGATAAACCTTCAAGACAGAACAATTTTATGAGAATCTCAACTGTTCTGTGAATAGTGGATGAATAAGCCTCAAATTCTCATGGATTAAAAGCTTCAAAACACCCCAAAACTTAAATGGTAGAAGTGTTTAATTATTTTAAAAACCACTAATTTACTTTCAGGGGTCTAACTGATGTAAAGGTTGGGTGACACATAGAGTTTCTCATGAAACAGTGTTAATGCTGCGTTGGCTCTCTGTCAAAGTAATTCTTCAAAACACCTAGTTAATGCTTTTTAATGATGTGTCTCTGCTTTCTGGCTCTGGTCTGCCATTATACCTGCCAATCTACCTCCTCCCTGAAACTGCTACATTTATGTCTCCCTCTATAAAATCTCAATTTTTCTTTTTTTTTTTTTTCCTCTCACAGGTTTAAAAAAAGACTGTTCAATGCTAAATTGTTTGCAAAATTGGCAACAGAGACATCTTAGCAGTGTAATGGAGAGGCATAAGTACAGAGGAGTTGAGAATACTGGCTTTGCATATGTCTTCTCACATACCAGCCTGTTTAAATCTGAAAGTATATGCTGGACTTGAAGTGTATCTTCAGGAAGGCTCTTAACAAAGCTTCTTGTTTCAGATGACAATATTTGAGAGCTTGCTATTCTACACTTCGAGAGCGTTGTACTTTTTGCTTAGTTTTGTTTTCGGGAAGAGATAATATGGAGATTCCTGTGTGTAAATGCAACACAAAATGGACTCCAAGGAAAGTCTATGGTGTTCCTTCTGAATTTGACCTGTACCGAGGACTGGATGTTTTATATGATTCTTTAAATGCTGAGAGTGGACACAATACTACCTCTTCCCCTTCCTTATCATTACTGATGATACTTTGGAAAGTCCCTTCAGCTTTCACTGGTTTGGGTTTTCCCCTGTCTGAAATGATGTTAGTGATTATAATTTCATTTTTTTTAGGAGGTAAAAATATGATAGCAAATTGTTGGCCATGTTGCTGCAGGGCTTGGGCAGAAAGCTGTAGTTCGTTCTTCCTTAGGAATGCCTCAGTTCTTACAGAAGTAATAACTACAGCTTTCAGCCTAAGCCGTGCCATCTTTTCTCTCATATTCCTTTAAATCTCCTTAATTCCTCCTGCTCTGCCTGACCTGTGCTACTTGGGCAGTCAGTCCACTTCCCAAAGTCCTTAATCAGCCCTCGCTAGAGATGCCAACAGTAATAGATCAGGGCTATTGCCAGTGCTGGGCCAGGACCTTTAATACAGATGCTGCTAGGGAGACACCAATGAAGATTAACTACTATTTGTTAGATTTTTAAAGGAAGTCTTTTAGCTGTTTAAAAAGAGAGTAGGGATTGCTCCAAACAGCTAAAAGACTTATTTCTTCAATGTAACAAATGCCAGTTTATCTCAATTGCTGCTACTTCAGAAGCTGTGCCTATATCATAGCAGAGCCAGAGTAACGGAGATGTAGAAAAGTTAGAAACTATGGCTGAACTGACCTAGCCTCCCAAAAAAACACATCTGTAGGAGACTAGGAAAAGGAATAAACCAAGGTGGAGAGAGAGGAAATAGGGTAGCACAAATGCAAAGTGAAGTCCGTGCAAGTCCTCTCTATCTGCCCATCTCTAATTCTGCCTTTTAAGGTAGAATTATCAGATCAAAGCCAAGTCTGAAAGCTCCTACAGACAGGACATCTCTGTAGATTAACTTGACTTTGATGAGGTGATCCCTGGAGATACCAATATATGGAGAAGACATTTACATCAAATTCACAGGAACCTAAGAGGTCATGTTGCAGTATTTAGATGAAGTAAAGGCACTCAACGGTGTGCTGAGCAGCAGTCTCCATCAAAGCACAGCAAAGCAGAGCCTGATCTTCAAGCTCTGGAGTTAACCAAACACTGTAATACCAGTTGGATCATGTTCAACATGACACTCTGCAATGTAGGACATGTAACAACAGATTTATCCTAGTATGAGTCCACCTACTTAGCTGCTTTCATAGCCAGGAGATATCTCACAGAGAACGTGACAAAAACAGGCCCAGTCTAGATGCAAAACTTTCCATGTTTAATTATTCTATGAGCTGTTTATTTGTAAAGCAGTGAAATAATTTTTATGTTCAGTGTCCCCTTAGCCCAGACGCACCTTGCAGCATCAAAACACCCAAGAGATGTCTGCATATTTATTTTTCTGTCTTAGAAAAATCTGCATATAGTAAAAAGCATTTTGAAAACATCCTGGTAGCAATAATATTTCATCACTCTCCACCCACAATCTATTGAGACTGAATGTTTGTTTCCCCTGAACCACCTAATTGCCTCTAAACCTATCCATGTGCCTCTAAAAATGCTTTTGCTGCACTCTGCAAATCGCTAAGCTCAGGTTAGGTAGGAGAAATTTCTCCACTGGTAAATGGAGGATCATAGTGGTACCCTGGAGTGGTTTTTGCCTTTCTTTTAATCATGAGGTAGTTCCACAATCCTCCTGCATTTTCTTTCTCCCTCTTTGTATGCACAAACTTACTCCATGGAAATACTCTAGCTTCTAAAAGTTGGAAGTTTGAAATATGTGTCTTTTACAGAAGGGATAATTACTTACATGTAAATTGTAGTTCTCTGAAGATATATCTAAAAAATTACCCCTTGCCCACATACTCACCTTCCCACTGAGCTGAGATTTCTCTGCATTTTATGGGCTTTAAAAATAGGGTGTCCCTCCCCCTCCTTCTTAATTTGCTGCTGTATTGGGAGGGCTTTTTACTTTCTTTTGCAGACAAAGCAGACTTTTGGAGAATTCAGGATAGCTGAAACATCTCAGCAGGTGTGGTGTGAAACTCTTGCTTGCTGTGAACACTGACTTACAACTTTGAGCTCAGAGGCATCCCACTGAGTCTCTGCTGAGGTGAACAAAATCCCACTTCTTCCAAGAATGTTACAGGTTGGATCATCAACAGGGACAAAAAGGCATGGCCCCATTTATTTGAATGGAGCTGTGGTAATTTATGTTGAATAAAAAAGCCATTTTTGAAGGATAATCTGCAGTTAAGCCCTACAGTGGGTAAGTTAACTGTCTCCAAATGTGGCCCTTATGGTACTGATTTTCTGTTAATTTGATTCTGTAAGTTTTCTGTAGGTTTTTCTTTTTTGGTAGCAAATTAAAATTTTTATGACTGGAAGGAGGAGATATACCTGGGGCTCATTGTTACAGTGACAGTGAGAGGGTAGGAGGAACAGAGAGATGTCTTTCTCCTTGCTGATTGCATGAGGCGATGTGAATCACGTGAATTCATTTGTTAATTTAGTGTGTTTTCTTTCTTGCCTACCCCCCCAAAAGTAATACAGAGTTTTATATTTTATTCTTCCATTTCTATCTTAATTACTGCCACAGTTCTTCTCTGCACTGTACTTAGAGTGATATCTTTTAATATTATTTCAAAAATAGTTTGTTTTATGAATTATATTCATGTTACAATAATTATTGTTAATCATTTAGTAACTCTAATGCATAGTTTCTTGGTTTTAGTAGTTTTATGGCTACAGGCTTTTTATAAATTTTTGGATGTGGCTTAGCAAAACATGCCAGGAGAACAGAAGAGCAAACTGCTCTTTTACCATTATCAATATTGTCATTTTTCCTGTAGGGACTGGTTCTTATGTCAGTAGTCTTGGTCCTTTTAGGTACTTGCTACTTTTTTAACTTTTCTGTCTGCAGAGCATCCTTTTAAGAATGAGTTGCATACACTGGAATAATTATTTACTCTTAATTAACATGCTATGTACACTGGAATAATTATTTACTCTTAATTAACGTGCTAGTTTTATTCATGGCTATTGATGATCTTTTACTGGTAGTCTATTCTTTTATTTTAAATCCAGGGCTGGCAAATTTCTTTGCCTGCTGTTGTTTGAGGGAAAGGTATACAACTAAGTGAACCCCTTGGCTCTGGTCGATGGCCTGTAAATGTCCATCTTGCTCAAACAGCAGTATAGGATTTTCTGGGCTAGCAGGCTGATCTGGTATTCAGAGTCTAGCTTTATTCACTCAGTTCAATTATCATTTGTCCCAAGTGAAAGGAGAAGACACCTTGTAGTGAAATATGCTGCAAGAATGAGGAAGCTGATTCACTTTTCAGGTGTTTAGTTATCAACCAGAGATCACGTTATCAAACATACACTGTATGAATTGATTTATCTAAATAGTAATACTGTATTGTGTACAATTATTCAAATAGCCAGGCAATTCCAAGATAAATGCAGGAAGCCTAACCTGATAGCTGACAAAATACCGGGTGTTCAGCTCAGTATTCCTCCTTGGCCTTACAGGTAGCAAGACATGGCTGGTCAGAAAGGGAGAAGATGCGTGTGTTGCACTGATGGATCATCAGGCTGGAGCGTGTTATTCAAATTCACTTTAGGAAACAGGTCCAGATATGTTAGGTGCAATTAAAAAAGTAATCACGTGTAATATTGACTGATGTTGAAGGGCTTAAATGCATAGAATTTGCTATTCTATGTGGCATAATAGAAATTAAGTAAAAACACTACGATAAAGACAGACCCAAGTGGGTGTATTTGTGTAGGTATTCCACACAGCCCTCTGTTTCCAGCCTGCAGAGTTTGTGCCGGTGTTGCAGAGTCCATCACAAAGTGAGCTCACCCAGGCAGGAGTACTAACAATGTGGTTCTCCCGTTGACCGTTGTGATGCTAGTCCAAGTAGTGCCACCAAATGTCATCTCCGTGAAGAAAGGAGAAGAAAAGCCATAGCTGTTAGACCCTGTCATCTTTCCTAATCACTTCAAACACTTAATTCAGAGGACGTTTTGCTAGATTTACATAAATGTATCCTTGTATCTTAGTCCCAGTTTCATGTCCTGGCTGATTTTTTATTGTGTTCTTGGAGATGGCCAGCAGCGTGCACACACCAGCAGCCCAGCTGTGCCTCATGGGGCACTCCAGAAGGTTCATTGCCAGCGACCTGTGTGGATGGAGAGGCTTCACAACCACTGTTTTAAGGTCTGCCTGATGAAGGGACAATTAGTTGTCCATATGTAAGCCAGCACCAGGCAGGTGTGGGGGCTTGGCCTCAGCCGGGTGCCCACCCAGCTGCTCTCTTGCTGCCCCTCCTCAGCCGGCCGGGGGGACAAAATGAGGGGAAAAGCTCGTGGGTCGAGATGAAGACAGAGAAATCACCAATCACCCTCACATGCAAAACAGACTCAGCTTGGAGAAAATCAATTTAATTTATTGCTCAGGCACCAGGAGCACCTCCTCTTCCTCCCCAGGCACACACTTTTCTCCTCACCCCCTCTGGGCCATTTTGCCCTTTCTTAAATGCATTTTCACACAGGTGCGGCTGG
>NW_010146098.1:43469-69278 GCF_000699245.1 Pterocles gutturalis
GTGGCGGCGGGGCCAGCCCCTGGCTATCCTCACAGCAGAGCCCCTGCAGCCAGCACCCGGACACCACACCCGGTGCAGCAGGATTTCTGGGCTGTGGTCTTGAGCTTGGTCTGTTTCTGGAGGATTTTGGTGTCGATGGCTGTGGAGAGGGAGGCCCAGCAGCTGTGCCTCGGCTTCCCGACGCCAGGAGGGCAGGTAAGGTCCTGAGGCGCCTGTCGCGGACCCCTCTGTGCGGGTACGGGGGGTTTACAGTGCCGTTTGGAGTTAGGAAGGTGTCAAAGACACTGAATCAGTGTCTGACTCTGTTAGTTTATTCTTTCCCCATGAGGAAACATCTTTCCCTGTGTCTCTCCATAACCTTGTCCTTGGGTGGCCTTGCAGTCCCGGCCGCACACCCACGGGGTCTCGTGGACAAAGCATTTTGCGTGGTGCTGAAATGACATGAAGTGGTTCTCAAGGACCTGCCAAAATACGGTTGTAAAAGCATAATCTTATTAACATAAGCTCATGTTGGTGCTGTTTCATTTTGATCTACTTACGTGGTCTCTGCAGACTTGCTTTGACATTGTCTTTGTTTCATCTGGACGTTACAGCGCAGCCTACGTAAGTGCCTGATAAATTTATTGTACCACTGGCTTTAGCGGGATGCCATCCCACACAGCCGACATGCCGTGCTCGTCAATGTGATCGTGTAAATAAACTTAGAAAAAACTCTACAGAAATTACTAGTTTGCTTACTCAGTATGTGTGTGCTTGCATAGACTGGGAGCTATGTTCCTGCCACGTGCCCTGCAGGGCCTTTGGCCCGCCTGGTTGTGCTGCGCTGGGGAGTTGGCAGGTATCTGCTTTCTTGGCAGAGTCTGAGGGTTCCCCCCCCACGCCTTGCCCTGTGGTGACAGCAGCAGGTCTTTGCCTGGCTTGGTCAGGTGTTTGGTGGGCTGCGGGCTGCTGGCGGGGTTGAGCTTGGCCCTGTGCTGGGGAGATTTTAAGGCTCAGGCTAAGAGTTGCAGGTGAGAGAGATTTCCTCTGTCCCGAAACATGTAAGTCTGAGTTTGGGTTCAGTCAACAGCACGTCCCTGGGTTAAGTTCCCGCACAGGCATGCGAGAGGAAAGGCGTTCCCTGGGCGAGGTGCGCCCTGTCCACTCCCTTGCTGGCAATGCAGCCTGAGGCTCAAAGAGCAGATGGATGAATGGATGACACATCTCCCTCCATCCTGCACGGTTGCTCCTGCTCATGTTCTCTGACTGCCTGGGTAGAGCTCAGTATCCCAAAGCGTGACTCTTTATAACAGCAAGCAATGTATTTTTGTCTGCTATGTTCTCTGATTTGAAATGTAATGTACAAATGTGTATTGAATTTTAAAATGTAAAACCTCTTTCTCATTGTGGTGTCTTGCAAGCCAGGCCTGAGGTGACTGAACATGAGAATATTTTGTAATTTTTGATTGAATAAATAGACTCTGTTAGTGAAACACACATAATGGCTCCAGTGGAAGGAGTCCATGATCCATGGATCATGATTTTCTGAGGAAGAGACCTTCTTTGTCTAAATGCAGCAACTTTTTACTTTAGTAAAATTTTTGAAGATATAAAGGGGGGAGCTAAAAGACCTGAAATAGAAAGCATGCAATACAAAATAATTTAGCAATAACCTACATGTTTGTGTAGTCTTTTTTTACCAAGAAAGAACATGTCCATCACACATAGCAGTCTTTCAGATAGCATTAGCAGTAATATAAACTGTTCTTTGCATGAAAAAGTAAGTTAATTCAAACGGCCAGAGTTGCTGTTGCTCAAAAAATTCTCTTTTTGAAAACCAAATAAAACAGACATACAGAACAGCAAAACAAACATTTTTGTCTAGAGGTAATTCTTGCAGCCTCACAGCTGAAGAATTACAGAGACAGCAGATAGTCTTAGCCACTCAGAGTCTGCAAGTTTGCATGAGAGCCAGGCTGCTTTAAATTGTTGCTTTTCAAAGCTTCTCTCCTGGCCCACAGCTGCCAAAGACACAGGCTTAGCAGCCTAAGCCAGATTTTCATTACAGAAAAGGGATAACAGTAAGAAGAGTAGTTTACAGAAGGAAAAGAATACACATCAGGGAGAGGACAATATCAGGAATTAAAAATCCATTTACCTGGTGGTATGTGGGTTGCTTAAGCTGATAGAGATATTATTTCAGATTATTTCGTGTTTACTTCCATGTCTGGTCAGGACTTCTTCAAATATCAGGTCAATGAGATCTCGATAGTGAATTCAGGATGACAAGTCAGGAGAAGCAACAAATTGTTTTGAGTTCATCTTTATGTGGGTGCCTAACAAAAATATTTTATAGCTGCCTCAGAGGGACTGGTGAATAACTACCACCACTTTATTTTTTCAAGAATATTTTTAAACTTGGCCTATCATCTTTGTTCCACTGATATTCTAGTTCATTCTTCTTTTGCTTTCTACTCATAATCAGAACACAGCTCTTGGTAATTTTAGCAATATTTATTCAGATAAATTTAGACCCAATAATCTTTTTGTAGTAGGAATTTGACAACATTCATCATCACTGGCAAGTGACCCTTTATGAACTTTTATCCATGCAAGTGCAATGGTGTTCAGGATCCCCTGAGCCCCAGTTGTGAAAATGTGCAAAGAATGAAATTATAACCTTATTGAAGCCAGTGGGAAAACACCTTTTTCAAAGACAGGGGTAAAGAACACTATTTTGGAAATGCTGGACATCCATAAATATAAGTGCATATATTATCTCTCTTTTTATACATCACCTTGAGATTTAAGATGCTATCTGTAAAAAGAGGCTACAACACCTGTGGTGTTCTCATGGGATTTCTCCCTTTCCAGCTCCCATCACAGTGCCTTTTAGTAACTTTTGGAATCTGGGTAATTTTGTGACATGTAAAGTATTTTAATTTAAGACTTAGAAGTCTAAAATTTCTTACTCTCTGTAATGTATTCTGCAAAGGAACCATATGAGCTGGCCTCCGTAGTATCGTTACTCCAAGTAAATGTGTGGGCTAAATGAATTGTCAGGCATCGAATAACAAACATAGGCATGTACTTAAACACTGTGGATTTCATACAAATAAATGAGTATGCACTATTCATTCTTGTACAGTGTGAACACAGCTTTCCCATATTTCTAAGATTATTATTTTTTTGCAAAGCATCATGGTGATCTTAATTATTCAGTACCTATTACGAGCCTCCAAGAGTGAACAAGAAGCACATTTCCTAGAAATTAAACATGGAAGTGTTCTCTAAGCTATTTTAATGCTAATTCTTGTTCACTTTTTCAGATCTTGAGTCATACTTGTGAAAAGATCAGACCAAATTGAGAAATGGATTTTGGCTATAGAGATGAAATTGTGAATTGGCATTTAATCATGGAAAGTGATTCTGTAAAAGGTTGTTCTAGGTTTTTTAACTGGTGTGAGTCAGTGAGCTTTTATGGTAACAAAATTGCACAGTAGGCTTTAATTGTGTATAATTATTGCACTGCATGGTGCAGAGTACTATATTCTAGGCATTCAATTGCACTCTGTTAAATTTTTTTATTGAATTCTGTGAAGAAGTATACCTGATGATATTTGTATATGCTTGTTTAATCTGCTTGTGCTTTTTTTTGTCTTAGGAAAATGAAAATAATGATAATAGCATATTTTTTTCCTCCTATTCCTCCCCCCTCCCCCCCCCCAGTTTTCAGATGATTAATTATACTGTATGGACTACCTATGGGCATGTGTTAAAATTAACTGGAGTCTTATTTGTGATTTCAGCTGCAAGAATCTTACAAAATGTCTTTGCAGTTTAGGAGTGTAACTTTAAATAATGCAGGGTTCAGGTTTTTTATGTTCATCTGTGCATTTTTAAGACTGAATAATACTTGGTGGACTTTCATCTTGTTACTTCAGTAATCTGTAGCTGTTTCCAATTTGATTGTTTTTCTTTCCTGAGTATTTTATGTCTGCTGGATCTGACCAGTGCATCCAGCTAGAACACAGCCTGTGATTCAGGATTAAGGAAATTTTATTTCCTCCTCTGTAAGTAAGTAAAACATTTTTATCACTGTGGACCTAGTGATTTGTGAAATCCTATTGTGCTTTGTTTTTTCTCCTGCTAAGCTTTCACATTGTCAGGAGTGATCTGATTGTTTCCCATCTTTTTACCAATAATGGAACCTAGGCCAGCACTCTGTTGCTCTCATGAATTCAGTATCACAGCTCTCAGTCATCAAAAAGCCTTTATGATGTTTCCAGGATGTGATAATTCTGTGGAAAAACAGCTTTGGGTTCAGGGCTTGGGTTTTTTGGGGGGATGAAAAAATAGTCTGATATTACTGTAATTACTTTACCACAGGATTTAGTAGTTCTATTTACCTGCCAGGGATGAAAGTACTGTATAACAAACAATAGCTGTAGCAGATCTTTTCCTATCTGTATTGATGAACTTGCTGTTGTTATAATACAGATAACAAACCTTACAATAGTCCTCTTTTTTGTTAGCATCTTCCAGCACAGCAACTTCTGTAGCTGGCCTGAAAGAACAAACCACAGGAAGAATGAATTTTGATTGCACCACTGCAAAGCCTTCTTTTGTTCTTCTTGTTTGTATAGTAAAAATAAAGTAGCAGGAAGAAACTTCATTTTTTTTTTTTAATTATCTATTCTGTATTATTCCAAGACATTCTGAAGAATATTGTTACAGGTGGGGTTAAGCCAGGCAGGGATTTTTTCCCCCTTCCAGCCTGTTTACCTATACTTACACCTAGTGATCTATATAATTCAAAAGGAACACATGAAAATTTCTCTAATGGCTTTACAGTTCTTTCAGTAAGAATGTGTGCATTCGGGAACAATGCAGGGTTGTTGGCATCACACCCTACTCTGAATTGTTGAATTTTACCAGGAAGGTGAGCAGTGTCTCTAGCTTTTATCATTTCTGCTTCACTACTTATATCAATGGGAAGTAACCATCAGACACAAAGTCCTGTCTGACACCTGCCTTCCTATAAACACCTCTGTGGGAGCGCGAGGGGTAACTGTTGATAGGATCTGTGAAAGGAAACATTTAAACACATTTTAAGACCTTTCTTTTCTTTATAGGCACTAGCTGTTAAGTGAGGTCTGATCCTTGGTTAAATAAGGTCATTTTACAACATGGCAGGTCTAAATGTTTATTTACTTCTAAAGGCATTGCACTTCCAGAGATAATCAAGTCTTTGACAATGTGCCATAGAACTGCATCGACTGTGAGATTTCAGTCTATTATTTTGTTTGGTTTTGTTTTTTTAAAAAAAAAGATTGGTGTGGTGTTTGTTTTGTTTGTTTTTTTTTTTTTTTCCTTGCTTTAGTTTCTAAGGGATGGGGGAGGAATGGGCAAAAATGAATAGGAATAAATTCTTACTGATTATCTTGCTGCCTTAGAAGACAATTTAGATGTAGTCCCAGATTATACATCTGCCCTTCTAATGTACATCTGAAATTATATTAATAGCAAATCAGACATCTGTGTGCTAGATGTGTTCAGCTGCTTGCGAGCGTGGTGCTGCTGCTGCATCTGCAGAGAACAGCCCGAGCATCCTCCTGTGCTTAGAAGGAACTGCAAGGGGAAAGAGCAACCTTCGTGCCTGGGCTCACCACCCAATTCAGAAAGGTCTGTTTGGCATTTCACTCTTCAGTGTTCATCCTGCTTGCTCTAACACCCATAATGTTCTCTAGCTCACATCCAGAGTCAGGTTATGCTTCAGAATTACAAAAGCAATTAAAATAAAAATGCTTTGTCAGTGTATTGTTAACTGGACAGATCATTGGGGTCTTGATGGATCTCTGATGGAAGGTCAGGGCAGTTTTTCCATGCAGGGTTGAAGCTTCAAATAGAGAAAATTGCAATAGTCTGGGCTGCACTGGTTACTCAAGCATACTCCTCTAACTGTTCTTAGCCAGTACAGTTAAATTAATTAAACTTTCTTCAACACTTGAAGCCTTTCAAAGAGAGCTGAAGCTTTTTTGCAGCAGTGAAGTTACAGGCTAGGGCAGGATAGTGAAAAGGTTTACCATCTTTATTTATTCATATAAATGTATTTATAGTTTTATATTTTGCTAATACTTCTAACTATAAACTAGTCCCAGTGTGGAAAGACCCATTTATATTTGACATCTTTTGTGAGATAGCTTCATTTACAATGTAGAAAGATGACTGATATTCAAGAGGTCCCTCCTTTCAGGTTCCTTTTCCAAAGACTTCATTTATAGGTTGCCAGGTAACCAGAAGTCTTTGACTTTTAAATAATACTCCATACAGGTACAAAAAGTGAGATTTTTCCAGAGCTGAAATGGCAAGGACTATCTGAAATGAACAGTAGTCTTAGTAAATGCCTACGGAGCTG
Organism: Pterocles gutturalis; assembly: GCF_000699245.1. Classification (NCBI taxonomy): domain Eukaryota; kingdom Metazoa; phylum Chordata; class Aves; order Pterocliformes; family Pteroclidae; genus Pterocles; species Pterocles gutturalis. The sequence goes on from NW_010146098.1 coordinate 49,867, forward strand.
ACCACTGATATGCACACACACGAACGTGAAAGAAGCAATTTGCTAAACTGTTCAGTAGCTGTATGGATCCAATTTCAAGTGCAGAAAATGTGTATTTTCCTAGCTGATTATGAAATTGAATCTGCATGCTCTTACTTAAGGTCATATTGCCGTTCAATAGGTAAATCATATTCTTCATCTTCTCTAGGAAAACCAGGTGTGTACTGTTCCCAGTCTGTTTTTGCTTCTCCACTGAGTTGTCTAGGGTTTCTGCAGTATGGCAGAGAGGGATAAAAAAAGATAAAGGTAATTAAATTTGGCAGCGTTAACATGTCCAGCCAAATGTCCCTAGAGGACAGCAGCAGCTCTTCCATCCTCCTTCTTTTACCTTCATCTCAGAAGAAGGAGCCCAGTGCTGTGGATTACCCTGATTCACTCATGGAGCTGGAAGAAATGTGGAGTGCTCCAGAACGAGCTTAGTCACAGATCTGCCAGTTTTTCAGCCATCTACAAGGCTATGGCTCAGTTACCATTTAGGTAGCCACCTTATTCTATGAATCTAATCCAATATGAGTAAAAGTTAAACACGTGCTTATTACTGCCCTATGCTAACTGGCATCAGTGAGAGGATGCAGTTGATTTTAGTTGGCATCCTATGTAACTAAAGCCCCCTAGTCGTGACTGTGAGGAGGGGCAGGAAAGGCCAAGCTGGGACTGGAGCCTGGGGAGCAGGATCTTTATGGATCTCAGAAGTTGTTGGTGTGGCCACAGACAGAATCCACTTTCACAGTGGTTAAAGTTGTGACTTAACAGCAAGAAGCTTGTACAGTAGGATTCCTTGAAGACTCTTCCTGCCCTAGCTGGCTTTGTGGTGAATCTTGCACAAGAGCAGCTTTTGGTCTGCATCTTGCCCGTGGTGAGTCGAAGGGGCAATTCACCTGTCTTGGAGTGATTGCCTCTCATTCTTGCGTCTGTCTGATGTTCAGCAACAGGGCAGGAGTTGCGGTGCAGCCCTGTCAGCAGGGAGCTGCCTGAGACCAGTATCTTGTTTCATAGGGTTTCCTGGGGGTCTTGGTGTGGCAATGAATTTCAGTTCTGATTTGACCAGCTTCTTTCACGTTTGTGTGTGTATCAGTGTCCAGCTCCGTAGGCATTTGCTAAGACTACTGTTCAGTCCAGCTCTCCACACAACAACATCTTTACTTTTCCTTTAAAGTCTAGATTTTAGAAGTTTTATTTGCACAGTATTTTTACTGTGGAGATACTTCTGAGGTGATTGTGAAATATCTTACTCAACCATTCCAGCCAAATAAATTTTATTTCCAGAGCTTCATCCTGGCAGCAATGTATTAGAACAACTTAATAAAATGTTTATATCAATGTCTGAAGTTCACAGTAATCTGAGAGTGTACAATGACATCTGTAGGATAAGTTATACAGCTCAGCACTGAAACATGACCATGGTACAAAGTATATTGTTTGGACATCTACTGTCGGACATTAAATCCAGCTTTGCAATTTTTGCTGTATAATTTACACTGACAACTTCTTTATCATGAATGAGAGCGACTTACGTGTCATCCTTTGGGCATTCCAGTCCAGTCTGACTACTTCAGAATCAAAACTGGTGCAGAAAACACAGCCTGCGTACAATTAAAACCAGACAGAGTTTTCCTAGCAGCATGCTTCTGTTAGCTATTCAGATAAGGTAAAACTGATAACACATTTATTATGTGTTTTGCTATGTCTGTCCTTCTGATGAAGTGCTCTGAAATTATACTGTAAAGACTGCAGGTTTATTTCAGCAGAACCCAAAAGCCTTAATCCTTTATTGCTGCAAAAGCAAACAACTGTCCTTATAAGCAGCCTAAAACAGAACAAGAAAACATAGAGAAGAATCCTTTCACACAGAGTCACTGCAGTTCTCGGGTAATAGGTTACCCATTTGTACCTCAGTGTATGTTTATTTATATATGTCAAACCAAGAGTAGCTTAGTAACATGCAGTAGAAATTTGACATCCATGGCCTGCATTCCTCTGTTTGTATTCCTACCACAACCCAGTAAAAAACCACAGATACACATCTCCCAAAGTACCAAAAAGCCTACATCAAAGCTCATACATCAATTTGCTAAAATTGCAAATTGAAGTGATTAATCTCTTCCAGATACTGGCTTCTTACTATTAGTTCAGGAATAGTAAGCAGGTGTGGGGGAGCTGGAAAAGCTCATTTCAACGACTGTTTTAATTCCTAATTCAGTTGGGGTTGGACCCAAGCCTGTCGAAGAATTATTGTACTTGATTGTGGTGGGATTGTAGTACCCAGCCCTTTACTATGCAGACAGAGAAATGAAGAGCCTAGACATGAAATACAGCCATGTGATGCAAAGCAATACTCCAGTCAAAGTACAGCCAAATCCTTCAGACCCTACTCAAGTGCTAGGCTGTTTCCAGGTGAAGACAGCAAAATTGTTTGTAATACAGAAGTGTTCAATGAAGTTTCTTGGTCGATATCACACAAAAATGACTAAAACAAGTTTAAATCATCAGATGTGGATGTCTTGAACTCCACAGAACTGAAAAGAGGATTTTTGAAAGGGCATGTCTGGCTTTGTGATGCTTTTTTAAAATCATTAAATGTGGGGTAAAATAGCTAATATAATAATGTATTCCAAAGGCTTAAAAAAACCTGACATGGGTAAGAAACTATATGCTTAGCCTTATGTTGCTTCTTGGCAAAATAATAGAAAAGTTAATAAGGGATTTAAACGATAGAGATTCAGAGGACAGAAGTATAATAAATGCTAATCAGTGCAGTTTTTCTGAAAAATATAGCTTATGCAACAAACCTGATTTTGAATGAGATTTTAAATGTGTTGTTAATGGTGGCTGTGTAGATTTTTATATTTTCCTTACATTCTAATGAAAAATTTTGCATTCTACAGCATCAGTGAAACATGCATTACAAATGAGCTAATGGATAGATCTCAAAAATGAGATATCATTGGCAATTATTACAGAACTCTTAAAGTGCTCTAGGGAGGTTGGTTCAGGGAACCTTAAACAAAATGTGGCAGATAGACCTAGCAGCTAGGGTTAATCAAGGGTTGGAGCCAGGCGTCCCCTCTGGAAATCAGAAAAACTTGGATGTATTTCAAACATCTGAAACTGCTGGACATTTTCATCAATAATCCAGGTGAAAATACACGAATTAAAGCCTGGGACAGTGTTGCAGGATGAGGGTAGGGTATCCCACTTTGCAGTATAGGTTATTTGAGAATCTGAGCCCACACACAAAATGCAACCAATGAAAAAAGACAAGCTATAAAGGACACAACTGCAAAAGAAAGAATTTCCTGGAAAATAACTTTAAAGATGTTTTAGGAGATCATGTGAAATTCAGTGCAACTTGCCAATGTGGTACTGTAGCAGAAAGGAGGAGGAAGGAAGAAAGAAGCACAAGCTGAGGAACAGCTGAGGGGGCTAGGAAGGTATGTCCCAGGCGCACCATCTTGGCGAGAGTAAATGCAATAATGCTTTTTGATGTGAAACCCTGACTTAAAAGATGTAAAAAGCTGGATAACACGTAGAAAACAAACAAATATGCCTAGAGGGACAGAGGTAGCACCTTGATATAAATGGAAGAAATAATTAGAAAGGCCACACGTAGGTGACAATACATAGGTGGCTGGTATAGACTGTAAGTACTTTTTCAAGGGCTGTTTAACTTAAATTAGAGTCACAACAAGAACTAGTGTCTGGAGGCAAAAATCAAACAAGTACAAATGAGAAACTGTACTCACATTTTGAAGGAACTACAAAAAGAAATGTTGGTGTCTATATCCCTTGAGGTCTTCAGGTTAAGACAGGTATAGATATTTTAGCCAAACAGAAGCTAATGTACTCGCTGCAGGGGGACTGGGTGATTGTCATGGGATCCAACTAACCTCTTCACTTCTGATCTTAAGTGTAATGAACCTATGAATGAAAAAGCAAAGCTTTCATTGAAGACAGTTAAATTTTGTCTAGAGAAGTACTGCAGCATAATTCCGGGTTTTTGAAAACTGAACAAAGTTCTTGGTTCTGAATACAAATTATGCCTTACAGTCTTGCTGTTTGCACACATCACAGAATTCTTGAGCTATTTAATCCTCATTAGTGAAGCATTATTAATCCACAACACTGAAGGACAGGAGGTATAATTTAGAGAAATCCTTATGGGAAGGATCTCATAGGAGATAAAAAGGAATTACAGTGTTTTCATAGACTAGGAAGGCAAATCATGGCATTCTAATGCAGTTATTTTTTAATGTTGCAAGTTTAAAATTCCACTGAAGACTTTTGGTTTCTGATGGGCGCTATAGGCTTAGGGAATAATTTTCATTTTTAACCTGAGTTATATCTACCCTTGGTCTATGGGATTCCCATCTTTTTTGTTCCATAAAGCTTTCCAGTACTGTAATGTGTTAGAGAATCACTGAACTGTTCAGCTTACTATCTTGGGATTATTTTCTTTTATACTCACCAGCAGTTTAACCTATCAAAAACAATTATTAAGCAATTTGTAACATAGTAGAGACATATATGGTCTCAAAAAGCTTATGACTCAAAAAAAGAGCAATGGCCTGCTAGAACTCCCATGTCTGTAGAAATCCATAATAACTTGTTTCCCAAAGGTTAGAATACTTGAAAAGAATGTGGAAGGTTAGAATATTTGGAAATTATCCATCTGAATTTTGATAACCTCTCTACTGAGATAACCATTGCCATCTTGTGCAACAGCCAAGATGTGAAGCAGGTGCAGCCTTCCACAGACAGAAGGCCTTGCAAAGGCAGTAGTGCCTTCAGCTGTGCAAACTGGTATCAAATGGAGTTGTCATTCCTGGTCAGCTCGTGGTGGTATTAGACAGGAGTGTTCTTAACAGAAACCCTCAAGTTTGTACTAACTGAGCCAGATCTACCGTGAAAAATACAACCATGTCAGTATGGCACTGCAGAGGCAGGGCTTTTTTCCCCCCACTTCCTCTCAGCATTTAAAAAAACAGGGCTGACCCCTCTGTCCACCCCATAAGACATCCCAGGAGAAGGAGGGAAGAGCTTTATGGCCACCTGCTCAGGAAGAGACAGAAAGCCCTCTGTGCATGGGAGTCACCTCCTATGTTTCTGGTAACCATTGTGGAGAGAAACATTTCTCAGGGAAACATCCCAAGTCCCCTGGGAAGGATGTGCCTCCCGTCAGTTTGAGAAGCTGGGTCTGTCATTTCTCAAAACTTAAAAGTAAGAGATGCAATGCCTTGGAAACAGCAGTCTCCATGAGCGATGCTGCAATCAAAGTGGAAATGAAACAATGGTGCTTTACAGAGCACTTTCACAAAAAGGGTACAGGCATGAAACTGTATTCCAAAATGTTTCAGTGTGGGAGGCAAATTATCTCAGTCAATAACAGCAAAGTGAGCAAATAAAAGAGCTTGTGTTTTCACTTAACAAAAGGAAATGACTGTTTTGACCACATTTAGTGCTTCCTCAGCTCCTTCTCACTGGATGCATCCCATAGTGGTGTTAAAGACATGAAGTACTTACATTTAATACTGACATTTATTTTTACTGCAGCACTACATAACTTCCACAGCAGCAACTTGCAGTCTGGGACCTCCTACAACCCCTGCCATCAGGCTTGACCTCAGCGGTGGTAATATGAGACTTTGCCATTTCAGGACACAAATACCAGGCAGAACCCAAAGCAGGAGAGAAACCTGAGCATGTAGGAGTCTCTTACTACAAGTCTGTTGAGCATGATCTAAAATGGAAGATAAGAATTACACTCTGGCTCCCACCGAGCCTCAAGCCTGTCTCTTGATTTGCTCACTTCTTATTTCCTTTTCTCTACAAAATTGTGTGTACATATACCTCACCTAGGAGAGGAGGATGTTCATGAAATTGCACTTTCCTAGCCACTTCAGGGTGTCTCTGTGAAAAAATGGTCTTTGGCTCTGTGTCTCTAAGCATAGTCTTGGGTACAGGTCCTCTACCACTCATTTCTTTTGGAGATGGGTGCTGGAAATTGGACTGTGGTTTGTTTTAAGTCCTGACTGTAGCTGTAAAGTCCTTGAATCAATCATTCATATGGAGACCTCTGTGCAAGTTTCACACAGATTCTGCAAACGGGTTTTTAAATTTAACTTACATGTAGACAAAACCCAAGACCAACTCTAAAACTTGCAACCACCTACACTCAAAACACATCCTAGGAGACCTTCCTGCCTTAGCACCCTTTTAGGATTTTGATTGATGTTTTGCAGTTCCAGGTTTCTTTCCTCCTAGACAGTCTGTTCTTACTCTAGGTATTACACAAATCTGCATTTAAACTTTGTATTTTTACAAGTTCCAGTTCCTTCTTTCTGGGTATTATCTGGAGATAATATCTGGAGAGACTATCTTTCTAGGATAGTGTCTCCAGATAACTTCTACTCCTTAACAAATGTTTACTTAGGAGCAAACCAGGCAAAGTCCATCCTGGAAGATATATTTCTTTTGGCCTAGATCCAAGTCTTCTATCTGTTTGAATGGATGTCCTGTAAAACTGATGACTCTTGAGCAGTCTGTATTGCTAGCTCTTTTCTGCATTCAATGATTCTCCCTGATAGCTCTTAAGTCAAAGAGAAGTTAAGGCTGGAAGCAACAATAATGAAGAAAAGTCACCCAACAGTTGGGCAATCAAAGTAACATTCACAAAACATGTAGGACATATCTGCTGATATATATACAAAGATTGGATGTGTCTCACTTGCCTTTACATGCTGTCTCTGCAGTGTAGATGTTACAGCTGTTATTTGTGCTAGGAGCCCTTTTTGTCAACAGAGAGAAATCGGTACTCCTGGGGCTGCAGGCATATTTTACACATCTTCTTTAGGATGGCATCAGTCAGGTCTAGGTTCCACTGAGGAAGATCTTCACTGACATAAGGCAATCCTGGGGTGCAGATGTCAGAGCAGGCCTTGTGGCAGCAGGTTGGTATTTACAGCTGCTTACAGCATGTATTTTCTTAGGAGGAGTAGTATGCCAAGGAACAAAGATAGAAACTATTGTCAAGAGGGGAGGGGATGAGGGGGAGAGAATAGAGATTCAGAGAGCAAAGAGGAAAAAGTGATAACTAAAATATTTTCACATTAACTTTATATAATCCATGCTTCAAAAATTATATAATAGCAGTTGGTTTGCTCTAGACGAAGGAGTTTCTGTATTTTTCCAAAACAGAAGAGATCTGTGGAAGATATGGGAAGTCATAACTATTTGTTGATCATATATATGTACTGATAGGTAGTCCTGTTTGTACTTCAGGAACCACTTGGACAGAATATGGTACCACATAAACACAGGTGAAAACACCATTGAAAAAACAGTTTGGGATCCCTTTTCCTGTTTATTTCCATTTATTTCAGGATTTGGATCAGTGACCAGGCACTTCCTATGTCAATGATTAATAGAAGAATTTCAGAAGTAAAGGAAGTTACACAGATAGTGTAAGCCTAACTGCATGGCCAAAGCAAATGAGGACACTTCCCCCCGACCCTGTTCAGGGACATCAGAAATAAGCATGGCAAGCAACAAAAACATTAACTCCTAGGCAAAGTGTGTGCTCTAAATTTAGATCAGCTCACTTTCATGTTTGTTTATCTTTTCTTTGCTTGACTTACATTTACCAATATAGTACTAAACTGACAAACAGTCCCATTACACTGTTAATATTTGCCTCTGCATTTCAATGACAGCTAAAATACAGTGAAGAAAATATGCGATCCTCCCATGAGTCAGTACCGAGCTGGTGGGGAAATATCCCACTTCCACGGAGCTGATTCAGTGCCCAGTGTACATGGAGGCCAGGAGGCACACAGAGCTGCTGGGGACCGGGGTGACCAGTTGCAGGGTGCCCATAGGTCTCTGACATGAGGCAGTGAGTTTTGCTGAGCCTTTACTGCTTCTCAGTCTCCAGCCAGGGTCTCCTTCCGGAGGTGCTCTGGATCTCTATGCCATCTCTCCTGTCCTCAGGCTGTTACTCAAGGCTGTCCAGGCTTGCTTCCCCAGTCACCTGCATGGCAATGCTTTTGCTGTGACTGGTGTGCATGGGACTTTGCATGAGCCCCAGGGTGCTGACCTGCAGCAAAGCTGCAGCCTACATCATTCAAGCACAGATTGTCCTCCAAAGCTTTCTCAGATTTCCCCTGCTACTGTGTGCTGGGGTGGAGGAACAGCCCAGCATGCAGCAGCACAGAACACCTGCCCCAAGAAGCCCTGGTGATATGCACCAGCATGAGGACAGCAGGAAAAAAACTCAGGTCAGTAATTAGAGTCTGCTGGTTCAGCTGGACAGTGACTGAAAGTTCAGTGTTTCACAGGGCTTGCAGTGATGGCATATCCTGGAGCCAAAACTCCGGAAATTCACCTAGTGTTTTCCCTGAGAACAAGAACCAAAGCCTTGCATTCTGGCCAAATTTCATCTCTAATGGATTTTAAGTGTTTTACTTAGAAATCCACATGTGGCATTTCCTCTACCCACAAATTACTATGTAACGGTAATTGTCCTGCTCTACCCAGAGGCAGCTGCACCATTTCAGCATCAGGTGAAGCACTTTGCCTTTTTTTACAAGCTATTTAAAATGGAATTTGTTGAAATTCCTACAAGGTAAGGAGCTATATAATGGTAAAACACAAATTCCTTAAAGTGAGAAGTCGGATATTTAGAGCCTTGGCATCATGTACGTGTTGTAAATGAGAAAGAACAGGGTGACAGAAGTGCCTTGCCATGGTGACATGCTGCTAGGACTCCTTAGAAGGAGGTCAAAAAGCTGTCATTAGCTTGCTTCAGGCTAAACCCCATCAGGTGAGTTTTGAAGAGAGGCAAAATGATTGTATAATAGTTCAGCTGGGCACATGAGTGCAAGTACTGATGGTGATGAGATGGGAAGCACAAGAAGGAAGCAAGGAGGGTTTTGTGGTTTGGTTTTTTTTTTTTCTTTTTCCTCTCCTTGCATTAGTAAAGCTTAATACTGCTTTGAAGAGATTTTTCAGGAGACCAAGAGTGAGCCATCAACACTTTTAGAAGATTCCCAGTTGGTTTGCTAGCAAAAAAAGAAGAGCAGGTATTCTGAACTGCAGTGTTTTGGTACCTGCATGTGACAGCCATTTAACAAAAGTTATGGAGAATTCCGGTTGTGAAAAGATGCATTTTTAAACAAGTTCTATCTTGTAATTTTAAGCAACTAACTACTTTCAGTGAAAGAAATATGAAGTTTTTTCTACGGCAATAGCATAACATCCAAAAGTATGAACCTCTGTTAAAAGATGGGTTGGAAAAGTACACTGTATAGAAGAGTTTTACTTGACAGGTTAAAAATATGGCATAAGGAAGTAAGTACCCTCTTAAACAGGAGCTTTGAATTGTATTTTGAAGTCATTAACATCTATTTGGACAAGGCAATTTACAAGTTACATGGAGAAAAATGAGCTTTGATTCAGTGTGCTGGGGATTGTGCCCCAAGGCTCACAGCGGTGATTTCTTGAACCAGATGTTGTGCTTTGGTGCCACTGTGCTTCAGTCAAAGGGGAGTCTGAACAGATATTTCAGGAAATGCATTCAATATGGTCGATTCAGGATTATTCAGACTTGGGCTTAGCATATGTGTTCATTTTTGTTTTAAGTTACAGCTCCTTTGTCAGGCCTGGGGTATAAATAAACTCATTCCTTTGGCACCTCATTCCCAAAGGATGCAAAAAGGACCATCTTGTTTCAGGAGGAGACTCGTTTTACTTGCTTTTCCCAGCCTGTCTAATCAGCTTCTCTCCATTTGGGGCCACAGCTGCTGACCTTTTTTTGGTCTCCTAACAGCTACTGCAGTGTCCAGGGACAGAGAGAAGTGCATCTCTTCCCTTACTTCAAGAGTGGAAAATTAACCCTTTCACTTTCTTGCCAGGCAAAGTGCACTCCCACCTAGTCACAGCAGTCCACAGACCTCCTAGTGCTTTTGGTTTACTTCAGACAATGCTGTAATTGAGTGAGGGCTTTGAACAGCTTTAATATCTTTAATTTACTAAGGTGATCAGAAAGCAGGTGGTGTATTGTTCAACAATTCCAGATATGACTAAGTACAATAATTATGTGTTTTGGGCTGTAAATGTTTTAATTATTATGAATTAACATCAGTTAAAACCACTAGAGCAACTAGTGAAGAGCTGTGTAAATGCATTTCTTGTTCTGTAGTCTGTATGCTGCAGGTCATGGGAGGAAATTAGCTGAAATCCAGCATATTGGTGAGGAGGCTCAGGTGTTGCACAGATTTTCTCTGTCTTAGATAAACCATTTAGTCACAGTGTCCCCAGTTTCTTCTCATGTTTCTTGCCAATTTGTAAAATACACTGGAAGTATGAAGTGCTTTGATCTATTTATTTAGACAGAATGATTTGGAGCAGAGATCGCTTTTTACTGTGTATCCTGGAAGCACATTTAAAACCCCCTTCTCTATCCTCCAGATAAGCAAACACTCACAATATGATATTCCAAGAAGATGGCATTACAGCAAGTAACACTGCACATTGTTAAATAAAAGATGGCGGCTTTCCATATGTCACCTTTCTAGAGGTAATCTAACTAGATTAGAATTCATTATGGATATGCAGGTTACACAACACATCCATGCCCAGATTGCATAACCCAGTCTCTCACGATGCCAGAAGAAAAGGAGCCAGGCAGTTGACAGCCTGGTGGTTGTTAGATGGTGTTGCCCCAAACCCAACTCTAATAAGAAATAACTTTTACAAGTGCCTTGTACTTATCTATATTATTAACTATCATCATAGTATTCCAAAGGAGAAAAATATAATTCAAGAATAACTCACCAGAAGAATACAAAGGGATCTTAACAGTAAAGAGGCTTGTTAGATTTCAGAAAACAGTAAGAAACCTTATCTGAATGCAGTCTTTAATTATTTAAATTTTTAATGTAAAAAAAAATTTAAAAGCCAACATGAGCCGTCTTGCGCAAATTGATTTCCTAAAACATTTAAAATCATTTGGACGCTTCACTTTTGTCTGTGGTGTTTCTTCATTTTATTCCCACAGCACTTTCCCCTCTGCCTGTGCAGATCAGAGTAGCTGCCTTCTGCAGAACAGCAATCTCCTTTTGTTTACCTTGTGTTTCAAAGAGAATTGAACAAGCCCGGGATTCGCTTTCTCTAAACAAACACTGGCAAGACAAAGGTATCAGAGCTATTCTAGGGACAAGAGGTTTGTTGAGATGGAGAATGGTAAAGACTGTCAAGAAAAAAAAGTCAATACGTTTTTATCTGAAAAAAAAAGTTAATCCTTTTCACAGCCTCATTTTCTTTGCTTTTGAGATAGCTCTCCTTTTTCATTTAAGTTTTAGAGTTTTTCAGCTAAAGGAAGCAAGAAACTGAGGTATTTTCTTTGTTCCTGTCAAGTAGCTTGAACAGTTTGAGAACAGAAACCAGTCAGAGCAGTGCGATTAGCGTAGCCAATTAGGGCGGATTTGCATATTCACAACACGGCTATCAAGAAATAATTCTGCAGAGATAACACAAGTGTGGCAATGCCTGTCTGCCAATCAGAGCACCCTGGCTCCTGTGCTATATGGTAATTGAGAAATAACTATAGAGTGATTCTGCAGATTGGGCACCCCGAGCCAATCCATGTGCTGGCACTACGCAGCCGGGGAAGAAAGTGCATTTGTAAGGCAGTAGTAATACAATGCCCCTGGACGCTGGAAAAGGTTAATCTACAATCCATTTACCTAAAATGCAACAGCATCTGTCCAATGAGTTTGTTCTTCCAAGATTCATTCCAGCTACAATTTGTGCTAAGTGCCACTTTCGAGGTCCCAACCTCATCAGGAATTTGGGGGACTTGGCTTTTAATGAGATGGCAGTTGGCCAAGGACTGTGCCTTGCAGCCCCTCCTGCTCTTCAGCTCGGCCCAGGGTCCATGCATGGAGGGGTGCTAGATGGTGCACTACAAAAGGTGCAGAAGGTGAGCTTCGCGCAGTGGCATAAGGTATGGATGACAAAGCTCTGCTTTCTTCTACCCCAAAAGGCCTTTCACCAGGGTATTATCCAAGGACCAGGCAAGAAAGCAAACAGCCCTTCAGGAAGCCTTATAAACCCTGTTGGATAACAAACTGGAGTGGATGATCACAGCAGCTTTATTAACTCTCGAAGTGAAAAATCACCTCATATACTACACCACCAACAATCCGTGCTGCATCTCAGTGTTTCTCTGGCTCCCACCACTTATCATCTCTTACCAACAACTGCGTTGCCACCAGCGTTCAGGTGAGCGTGACTGTGGCTGAGTGGGTGGCGTGCAGAGCCGGCTGCCACCCTGTGCCCATGTAATCTGCATCTTCAGGATGCTCTCTTTTCTTACCAAGGGCCTGACAAGTGACTGGCTGCAGTGTGCAGCATCCATGTGTCATGATTTTACAAATAAATACGGTGATGTCTGTCCTTAATGCTCTTGACTCCTCTTCAGCACTGCGGGCTGAAGCCATGGTGTGCAACTGCAACACATTGGCTCAGGAGGGACTCCCTGGAGCATTCTCCCAGGTACAACTACGCAGGCCACATTCACTTTCAAAACTGCTAAGGGAAAGGCAACAACACAAAGATTAACTTGTGATACTCACTGCTACAAGATATCAAGGAAAACTTAAGAAAGTCCCTAAAATTAGACCGTTACACAAATCATAAGTTTATAAACTGGTATCATGTATACCAGGGTAAAGACTATGAGCTCTCAACCTCCATGCCACAAAGAAGCATTAAGCACATTTAGTTGGGGAGAAATGTCTCCCTCCAGGAAGATATATATTTTTTATAACCATCCATGACAGGAGTTTTATACCTATCTCTGGAATGCTCACTGCTGGTTTATCTAGTCCACTAACCTATGTAAGATTTTTTTTAGTGGTCACAGTCTATGAGTATCCACAATTGTCTCTTTCCTTCCTATTCCCTTTGTGGCACCAGCTCTTTATAGGAAAGTTAATAAACTTTGTGTATGTTCTAAAGATAATATTGAAAACTGCAAAATTGTGTTCTGCACTTTATAATTGGTGTGGAAAAAAGGGGGAGATCTAATCCTATTGGGCTTTCTCTCTCTTTTGCTCTCTCTCTCCCTTTTTCCCTTTTGATGGTAAGCAGCAAATTTTAATTAGCTTCATTTCCACAATTCAGTCATGCATATGTAATCTTTGTTCACACTTTTATAAAGTAAAATTAAGTGAAAGAAATTGGGTAATAATAGAAAGCTTGTCTGAGCAGAACAAATGTGAATTATCAAACATAAGGAAAGATGACTGGGACTACAGGGCTTGAAGTTGTGCAAGGTTTGAGGTGATTTTTCTGAAACAGGAATGCATAAATAATGCATAGAAACAGGTGCTGATTATCCTGTTTTGGGCATCTTTTGTTCGTTATATACTTGGGCTGCTGAGGTACAGTGATAACCACTGAATGTGAGGAGACTGCTTAATAACGGCTTTCTAATGTTTCTCTTTTATCATGAGCTGAAAGTGTCACATGAGCTTGTCTAGTTAATAAAAATCATTTTGTGAACCCACTGTTCTTAGATTTGGTATTGCAGCAGATCACTGTACTGGGCCTCTCTCTTGATTATAGCTGCAAAAGCTCTTCTGCCATTTTGCATTGTAATTTAAAGGTTTCCTAATCCATACACACACCCTCTAATTAAATGTTTCCAGGGGTTACCTTGGGAGCTTTCAGTGCTATGGTTTGAAACTAAAACTAAAGAGTGCATTAAATTCATTCCCCCTGGGATGAGACACCGGAGGGGAAAGTACATTTTCATCTCCTCCTATTCCAGATTATTTGAAAGCATGAGCATGACTGGGATTACTAAATTTGTTACTTTTGCTATCTAGCATGAGAAGATAGAATTTAAAGGGAGACAATGTGTCTAAATCTAGATTTCAGCTTATTTTATAACTTCTGAGAAGACTCTTCACAGTCTAATCAGTTTTTTTAAGAAGCTACCAGTTCCTCAGCAGCAACTAAAACCAGAACCTCCCGTTGACGTACATCAGTCTGTGGCTGCAGAAGCTGCGTACCAAACACTGCTGCAGCAGATGCTGAGGGCTGCATTAAAGGAAATGTAGAGTAGTGAAGCATGTTGGCATTAGCGCATGTAGAAGTAAAGTCTGAAGCCCAGTTAATGTTAAACTCATGAGCAGATACTTTCTCTTCAGCGCCTGTTCACATATTCAGCCTAACCCTACCAGCCTAACAGCTTTTGGAGAAACACCTCTTTTTGTCCCTGAGAAGGTGCTCGTATTACAGGAAGTGAATTTCAGACATGGGTGGCTTGGAGGTTGGGTTTTGTTTTGTTTTTTTCTAAACTGCTGTGCTGCCAGTGACAAGGGATAGCCAGATTTAGGTTAATGGTTAACAAAGGAACTATAACCACACAGAAACTCTGACTTCCTCCTGCTGGGGCCGGGACCAAAAGCTGCCTTTGCTTGCAGAGAAAGAGGCAAGCGTTGAAAGGAGCGCAGTTCACACCGCAAAGGGCTGGAGAACAGCAGCTTCACTCAGTAGAGAAAAGAGGAGGAAAATCCAAAAGGAGCAAGAGACTTTTGCTGTAAAGATAGGTAAGAGCTGAAACACTTTCCTGCTTGGCTTATTGACTCGGTGGTTGTCGCTAACAAAACCCGCAGGTGTGGCTGGTTGAGACACGTTTGTTGGACCTGACTGCTCTGACCTGTGCATCTCAGTGAGAGGGACAAAGCGAGAAAGGATCTGTTTGCTGTGAATTTGAAAGTCAGAGAGGGCAGGAAGGCTTTTTCTCCCTCTTCCTTCCCACAGGGGCTGCTCATGGCAGGACAGACATCATCTTCAGACTGTTCTCATCTCATTGACGACAGCCACATCCCTGAGTTTGAGGTGTCTACTTGGATTAAGATCACTTTGGCCTCAGTGTATGTCTGCATCTTTGTTGCGGGCATCTTGGGCAACAGCATCACCATCAAAGCCACCAGGATCCTGCAGAAGAAAGGCTACCTGCAGAAGGAGGTCACGGACCACATGGTGAGCCTGGCCTGCTCTGACCTGCTGGTCATCCTGCTGGGCATGCCCGTGGAGTTCTTCAGTGCCATCTGGAGCCCCTTTTCCACCCCCAATGGCAACATAGCTTGCAAACTCTACTACTTCCTCTTTGAAGCCTGCAGTTATGCCACTGTGCTGCATGTGGCCACCCTCAGCTTTGAGAGGTACGTGGCTATCTGCCACCCCTTCAAGTTCAAGGCTGTCTCTGGACCCCGCAAGGTGAAGCTGCTCATCACCTTTGTCTGGGTGACATCTGTCTTAGTGGCTCTGCCCCTGCCCTTTGCCATGGGCACAGAATATCCCCTGGAAAGCATCGAGGGCTACCGAGGTGTGACTGCCTGTGTCAGGCCTATGCCCAGGCACCACCTCCCTGAGCTGAAGCACAACATGACCATCTGTACCAGCCTCTCCTCCCAGTGGCCTGTCTTTCAGGCCAGCATCTTCAGTGCCTTTGCTGTGTACCTCATAGTGCTGGGATCTGTCACCTTCATGTGCCGCAGCATGATGAAAACCCTGATGATCCACAAGGAAGGAACTGTGGCAGTGAAGGGTGGACAAAGAGACCAGGAGAAGTACCTAAGAAAAAGTGAGAGCTCGGAGGGCAAGAGTTCCAGGAGGCAGATCATTTTATTTCTGGGTAAGAGCCCCATCCTGCTCAGCCTCTGCCCCCTTTCCACAAGGGAAGGAAATGCAGAAGCTCCGTTTTATCTCACCAAGTTCCCCCATATGGAGGATGTGTGCTTTGAAACTTCTGCACAATGGGGGAGAGGGTTACTTTTCGTTGTGATGAGACATTTTAAGAAACCAATTTCCCTATGTGTTTTTGACTCACTCTTTTTGTCATTAGAACAGGTGGGAGGGAAAAAGGAAAAATCCATTTACTGTCTGCTCTTTATTTTGTTTGATTATACTGTACGCTTACATGCAGCAATATGGGTAACAGGGTGTTGCTGCTCGAGCCTTGGGGTAGCAATAGGCAACGGTTGCCTGGATATAAAATAGCTCTACTTGCATATTTTCCCAGTAAATTACAAATATGTGCATATTTAGTAAGGCTCTTGATTGGAGTGAAGATTGTCTTGCAAGATCTGAAGCTTGTCCCACTCCAAAAGCATGTCCCTGTTGATTCAGGATGCTCCCTGGAGGATTCTTATTTAGCCTTGGCAGTTGTGGCTGTGTTGTATCTGAGCATTAAGAAAGCTGGGCTGGAGAGTTGATTTTGGTCCTGCAAATTGCTGTTGCCCTCTTTGAATTTTTTTTTCCTGGTTTTATTTGAAGGCCTATAACCTTGGAATTATGTTTGATTCTGATCTCTCTCGCCACATTTGTCAGACAAAAACTAATCAAGCTGTCATTTCACCAACTTGGAATCTTGCCGCGCTGTGATCCATGTAGTCTCCACGTTTGTTGATGCTCTTAGAGGCACCCTTAATCATGCCCTGGCTGAATTACTGCTAGTTCTTGTTTTGTTGGGTTGCTTAATATGGTACTGGATATAATAAATGAACCATCTTGAGTATGACTGCACAGTAGACCTAGGGCTTCTGTGTTGCTTTTTGGTGCTCTGCTTGATATTGTGGAGGGGGAATTGAAACTGGTGCGTCTGTCCACTTCTACAGCTTTAAGTAAATTAGCTTCTTTAATTTTTTATTTTTTTATTTTTTGAGCATTCTCTCCTTCCTCATCTAGTCCTGCTTTTGCCGTGGTCTGTGGTTGGGAAGCAAAGCTGCAGGGTAAGAAGCCCAGGGTGCACCCAGCTCCTTTTCTCCTGTACCTCAGTTAGAGTTGGGAATGTGGTGAGAGCCTGTCATCCAGGCAAACCATAGGACTCAAGGGTTTGGGGAAAGGGCGTAGCTGCACGCCGTACCAGCAAAGGCTTCAAATAGGAGATGTGACACTCTAGGCTATACGAAGCTCTTCCTCATGCTCAGGGTGTACATTTAATGAAGAAATAATCTCTTCACACAAGATGTCTGTTAGTCTGGGATAAGAAGCCCAATATTTGGGTGATTAAAAGAGCTCTCGGTACCCTTACTCCACCAAAAGTACTGATTTCTGGGGTAGAAGCTTAGCAGCTAAAGCTAAACACAGCACATTGCACAAAGCAGAAAAAGGGATAAGGCTCTGCTCTTTAAGTTAGGTGCTGCTCTGGGATCCTTAAATGTCTGTGGATCTCTTTCCCCTTGTAAATTATCATCCACAGCTACATTAAAGATCCAAATCCTGTAGCAAGTTCTAGCTAGGTTGAGAGGTAAAGGCAAAATGCTGTGGCTTTTCTTGCCGTCCTTGATTATTGTTCTTGCTTGATGATAGTCTAGTGTGGAATAGGGCAGAACTAGTGCTGCTTGCAGTGTTAAAAAGCTAAATGAAAGTGATTGCTTGTCCTTTATCTAAAGAGAATTTGCCACCAATATCTGTCGCGTTCTCTGTTCTCTGAGCTTTCTGGAGTCAGTAGGTACTTCTGTGAATTCCCCAAAATTATTTCAGTGGAAAGAGTCTTAATACAAGTCTTGCTAATTTACTTGGGTTGGGAAATAAATTAATAAACTGAGGAGGAAGAAACTGTGCCCTGCATCCCTGAGAACAATGCAAAGCAATTTAATTTGGAGATTTCATAAGAGCAATGCTTTAGGGCAGTTTTAACCCAGAAGAAATGAACATATAAATTGTTTACAAATCGCTGAATTTAAATATAGTGATTTAGAAGTCTTCTTTGTTTTTCATTTAACAGATGGGTCAAATTAAAACAAATACTTGTGCATTCCCAACATATTTCACTTTTAATGTGAAATGTAAATGACAGGATATAGCATGATGTCTTTGAACATCTAAGAGCAATATAAACAATTTAGCATTTTCTTCTTCTAGTTGTTAAAAGTGATAAGTTCTATAAAACAGATTAAATTAATAAATCTCCTGACACTGGGAAAAAGTTAAGTAGGAGAGACAAGGAGGAATGGACGTGTGTAATGCTATTGTGTGGCACTTGAGAAAATTCACAAAAGTGAATTGTAAATGCTGAAAGTGAAAGGCTACCTGCCATAGGTAGTACTGACACTTGCAGAACAGGCTCCAGATGGGGTGACACTATTCTGTGATGGAGCAGGAAGGTGACAAGGGGCCAAGCAAGGACAGCACCACCATGCTGGACAGGCTGAGCTCACATGGGGAGGAAGGAGGGAGCTTTTGTCCAAGAAACGTGGCTGCAAAGTTCAAATCTTTCAGCTTAAAGACCAGATTGTCTGGTTGGGGGTTTGAAGTTTTTGACATAGGGATGTTAGTTCCTTCTGTTTCTGGCTGCCTTGCTGCACTCATGGTGGAGAGGCCCAACAGCTGCAGTAACAACTCTATGCCTGGTGTTGGCGAGGGAGTACTTCCAGGGGCTGTTCTGCTCAAATTTTGGTAGATTTGCCCCAGTGGAGGGATGCAAATTTGTCCCAGTATTTTGGAGAAAATCAATTCTGCTTTTATAAAGCAGGCTGTACAGTGCTCTTCCTTCCAGCTTCCTTCCCACTATTGCTGCTGGCTTAACGAAAAATAGGCTGTACAGTGCTGTTCCTTCCAGCTTCCCTCCCACTATTGCTGCTGGCTTAACGAAAAACATGGTAACACATGTAAGACTCTGCTTAATGCTCCTGCTCCTGAAATCAGGCATTTTGTGCTTTTGGATAGGCTGGGGCATACTTCCCGCAATGTCTGTGTGTGTGATTTATTTAATCATCTTCTGAGTCGCGGTAAAACTCCACAGCCTCCAGTGGGCCAGCTCATCCATATGAGTGGCGTAGATCAGTCTGGTTGACGCTGTGTAGGTTACCTCTGTTGTTGTTAAAGCAGCTTTGTTCATGTCGCACAGCAGATCTTTCTTGCAGTGAAGAGCTACATGGGTCTGGGTGAGTGTGGCCTGGCATGAATAGCAGGGAAAATACAGCTGAACTTAATTTTTTGAGTGGTTCACGGTGGCATTTGTTAATAAAAGTTTCTCCGCTCCCAGCAACAAAAACTGGATAGCTATAGTGCTTATAAAAATACGTGGCTGATGGCACTTTGATGAAATGCAAGCTTTTAACAGCATTTAAAACCTCCTAATGCTTGGCTCACCCCAACAGGGGCTGATTCAGTCTTTGTGGCTACTCAATCTCATCCTTCTCCTGTGGCTGTAAAGGCCAGGGCAGTGATCAGAGGGCTATCTAAGTGGTGCCACTGGGGACCTCTTGCTGCTCCATCACCTGAGCTGAGGCCCCTGACACTGTACCAGTCAGCTCTTAAGAAAGACTGAGTTTGGCATTTTGAATTATTTTATATAT